>NC_051450.1:20626653-20640081 GCF_001649575.2 Kryptolebias marmoratus | reverse complement strand
TTTAGTTGGGCCTCCTTTGGCCTGTATTACTGCAGCAATGCGGCGTGGCATGGAGTCGATCAGTCTGTGGCACTGCTCAGGTGTTATGATAGCCCAGGTTGCTCTAATAGTGGCTTTTAGCTCTTCTGAATTGTTGGGTCTGGTGTATTGCATCCTCAGTATGTGTTGAGGACGACTTTCAGCTTCTTCCAGGTCAAAATTTAGCTCAACATTGGTGAAATTGACTGAATTAAAACTATTTTTGTGTTCGCTAAGTTTGATTTGCTGTAGCAGTCATCTTAATTCAGACTGATTCCAAAAAACAATCAGGTGTAAATATATTTCCAATATTAACTTTCATTAAAATTCATCCAGTTGTTCCTTAGATATTTTACTAACAAACAGGATTAACTCCCAGAAGTTGATGGTTAGTACTCAGATTAGGTTGGGGATGACTCTCAGCTTTTACACCAAATTTAAGCTCATTTTCTGTAAATTTGACTAAATTATAGCAATTCTTTTTTTTTATAAGGTCAGTTGGTTGTGGCAGCCATCTTGACTTGGGTTGACTCCAACAGGTAGTCATTTATAGATCTACACTGGATGATTACTTTCTGAAAGTTTTGATAAAGTCTGTCATATCTTAAGATATTTTGCTAACAGACAGATAAAGTTGATTCTAATAGTTATTGAAAACGTTCTGAACAAAGATCAATCTGTTAGGGCTCAGAATATGTGGTTTATATGGGCTATTTTGCTAAAAAACACACCCAAAAAGACAAACATGGGCAAAAAAAAGCTAAATTCACACAAACACAACTTGTCTGAAAACAGAAAATGGAATTTTATTACCTTTGCAACAGAAGAAACCCTTTAAATCATTAAAAAAGTCATAAAGTAAACATGATAGTTCATCACATTTAAAAAAAATGTACCAGAGGTTTAATTTGTTTAAATGAAAACTATAGACAAATAAGAACTCTGTAGAATAATTACAGGTTTCCATCATTGAAGTAAGCTGAAAAGCTAATGTTGACTTACCACATAACCTTTCAACTGGCTAATCAACCCCCCGCCCCCCACCACCACCACACCTCCTGCTTTCGGAAGAGGTGAAAACATAGCTGCCTGTTTCCCGAAGGGGAACTGTCTTCACAGGCATTAGAGGAGACAAAGAAAGAAAAGGCGCTCAGTGATAGATATGAGAGCTCATCTTGATCCCGTCATGCTGTGTCAACAAAAATCCTGAGGTGAAGAGGACACAAAGAATGATTAGGTGGGAGTGCCTTGGAACTTGATTGTGTCCGTATTAGCTTAATGTGGAAAGTGTAACTTTTGTTGCACTTTCAGCGTTAAGACGTTGAGGAAAGGTTGGGATCATTTTTTCATCAGTTCAGTCAGGTAAGCCAAATAACAGTTTTAATGGTGCACCTTTCAGGGTTACAATACAATGAATGAGCTGCACCAAAAATCAGCTGTAAAGTTTGGATCTTAAGAAAAAAAAGTCACACAGCATTCCTTGACTTAATGTATTGAGTTGTAGCCATGTTAGTTAAAAAAAATAACGATATGCTCAATTTCATGTTAGATCGCAGGTTATCACACACAGAATATGTTCCCAAACTTTTCAGCTTCTGACCCACAAAATAAGAGTAGCAGACCCTGAATTTTCCCACTTTAATCGTTCAAATTCTGTCATTAAAGAAGGACATCGCGACAATGTCACAACCTTAACAACTATGGTACTAGTTTTATTAATTATTATTGCTGCATCTAATCTTTGCAGTAATTACGGTGAGTAATTTCATCCAGGGACCCTCACTTTACATTTCATGACCCACAATGGGTTCCCAACCCCAACTTTGAGAACCACTGTTCTAAATGACTGTCAGGTACTACTACATCCATTTTTAACTCAGTATGTATAAAGTTGTTATAGTCTTTTTTTTGTGTATTTTTTTAAGTTAGTTGGCTGTGGTGGCCAACTAAGAAGATGTACACCCAATGTTTTTTTTTTATTGAGCGTTTCATTAAAAGCTGTTCTCTGGTTCATGAGATATTTTGCTAACAGGCAACAAGTTAATGCTAAGAGTTTGAGCAAATAATCTCACGCAATGAGAAATTCTTGAAATGTGTTGGGAATGATTCTCAGCTACAACCAAACCAAATTCTAGCTAAACATCTGTAAAACTGACTGAATTATATCTAATTTTAAGTTAATCCACTGTAGATGTACATTTCCTGATTATTTCCTAGAAGTTTCATTAATATCCATCCAGTTGTTTATCAGCTGTTTTGCAAACAGGCAAACAGAACTAACTCTAAAAAGTTAATGTTAGAATTTTCTGCAAAGATTTTCTGCAATCTGTTAGGGCACTGAATATGGGTCAGGGATGACTCTCAGCTACTACCACACCACATTTTAAGTCACTGTTTGTACAATTGACTGAGTTTTAGCCATTATTTTTTGTAGATTACTGTGGTAGCCATTTTGAATTTGTTAATTAAACTTAATCAGCAGACCAGCAAACACAGATGTGGCTAAAACTTTAACTTTTTTGCTGCTGGGCAATAAAAATGAAGCTCTAAATGATCTGTATTATATTAACATCTAAAGTAAGGCCCTTTTTTATTTTTTCCTTGCATAAAAGCTGAGTGTTTTGGTCACCTCAGTTGTTCCTGTCCATCGTAGGATGCCTGTTGTCGATGCCAACCCAGCTATAATGCAAGCTAAGAAGCTCTTCCATGTGGATGTAATTTCACCAGGATGATTTTTTTTTTCCCTTCTTCACCACAAATCAAATAAAAGATTCAGCTTTGAGGGTAGAAAATAAACCCAGAACCGATCTGCATTACACCGAAACAAACAAGAGTGAAGTATGAAAACGAGAGAGACACAATCTGAATGTAATGGTTGTGGAGCTGTACACATTTCCTTTGATTACAAGGTATTAGTGTCATCCACAGTGCCATTGGCAGGAAACGCTGGGCTGCTCGCTACATTGGAACAAACACGAATGTCAATGTTTATTAATTCAGTTGTAATCATATTTGAATGGATCCTCACCACTCTGCCATATCTGTCCTTCACCACGCAGTGTTTGAATGAGCGCTCTCAGGGATTTATGAATCACTGTGAAACCGCACAACTGGAATGCGTTTGTTGATTATATGTTTAGATGGAAAAGTTTCCTGCAATTCTGATTGGAATAACAAGATTCTCAATTGGCCTCAATATGCGATCATAAGGGGAAAAAAGTGAGTTAAGATTGTCACTCACCGAGCTAAATTTTAATGTTGACTAAAAGGGTAATAATAAATTAGTCTACAAGGTCCCCGTGGGTGCTGATGATTGGATGAAACATATTTACATCGATGTGTCAGAACCAACAAATCAATCAAAGAAATTACTGGCTGTGAAGTGCATAAATTAAAGCAAAAATAATGGATTAATTAATGGATTATATACTGTGTTTCAGTGGTGTCCAGTCCTGATCCTGGAGGGCCTCTGTCCTGCATGTTTTAGATGTTTCCCTGCTTCGACACACCTGATTTGAATGAATTAGTGATTAACAGGCTCCTGCAGAGCTTGATGAGCTTGGCTGCTAAGACATGCAGAATGGTGGCCCTCCAGGACCAGGATTGGACACCATTGCTGCACTTGGATGGGTTGGATTGGGCTTCCAGGGATTTCAGTCGTATCCCTCAAGCCTGTATCTAAATTTTCTGCAACTATTAGCGGCAGCAGTTTTTGAGAGGAAGTTTCCATAATGTCTTGAACTGTTTGTGAGGGTTAAGAAGCTCCTTGCCTGAGTCACAGAGCTTTGTTCTTGTGTTACAGGAGTTTTGCATTACAAATTCTCTCTCGAAAGAGTCCGTCGTCTTAAAAGCATAAAAACCTGTTGTTTTTTAGGTCTGTTGGAATTGTGTCATTTGTACACTTCAGATACAGTCTGACTATAAATGTTCTGACATTTTAATTTAAACAATTCATGTTTCAAATTTTGGAAAATATGTACTGCAGAATGTTTTTCAATAAAACCAACTAAACAGACAAAATTGTGACTGTTTAATGACATCTTGCTGTGAATATCCTGTTTGTATTTTGTCTTCTGTTGTTTAAATTTAGTTCACTCTTCTATTTTAGTTCTACCAGGTGCTGCTGGGTTGTAGCATTAATGCTTTATTAACAAGTAATAATGGAGAACAAGCAGTTCATTGTGGCTATTTTCTTGTTTTAAAAGCCCGTCTTTCCTTTTTAAACAGTATTTTTAATCAACCTTTGTTTGCTCGATCGTTATATGAGACGCCTCAAAGGTGTTACTCCCAGCTGCACCTCCACCCAATTTCCTATAAATCAGACTTCTCTTCCTCTCTATCACTGCTCTCAGTCAGTCTGGAAAAAAAACCTTCCACAGCAACATTTTCATGAGTCCTAAAGAAGAAGCAACCATCTATGAGCTCACATAAGCTTTGTGGACCAGAGAGTGTGTGTGTGTGCGGGTGTTTGCAGGCAAATACTGTAAAGCATTAAACATCTGTCCTTTCTGCATCCACCTCACAAAAACCAACTAATGAAGTATTTCTCAGGCTAAATGTTTGGCCTGTAAGGCTCAACAACAGCTCAAAAAGGAGTCTGTAAATAAAAGCAGATGTTCGTTGTCCGTTAGTTAATGTGCATCCCTATAATAAAGGCTGAGATACAAAAAAGGATCATTCACATTTTTATGATGCAAAGTGTGAATATAAGAAGAGAAATCACATTTTCTGTGAGAATGTAGTGTGAATGCTTTGTGCTGAAATTTGCTAAACAAACAGACTACAAGCTGAAGTAGCAAAACACCAGCTAAATATTTTAAATTGCAAAATGTTAGCTAAAAGTTAAAAGCAACAAAATGCTAGCTAGAAGTTTGATTCAGTTCAGTTTATTTATATAGTGCCAAGTCACAACAGCAGTCATCTCAGGGCACAATTAGTAAAAGTTATCTATCTAAGGAAGCCAGCAGATTGGCTAAAAACTAGCATAAGAAGACAAAAAATGGAACAAGTATGCTGATGAGAATAGATCTCAATCACGAAGAGATCTTAAAGTATTTCTATGGGGAAAAATATTGAAAATGAAATTATTATTTTATGAAATGTATAAAAGTCAGCACTTAGCTGTTTAATTGGCAGAACATTTGGAAATACAAATAGCTAAAATAGCACCAAGTATGCAGAAGTAAAGTTGCAAAAAAATAAAAATACATATGGAAAACTAAAAGACAGTGCTGAATCAGCATTTACACTGTTATGAATTGTTTAAAAAATATATAATTTTGGCTTGAAATAGAAAACAGCACACACCCAGTTTTAAAACTTCAAGTAAAGTTTGTAAATGTGTGCAAAAAGTTTGTCCATGATGTGCATCTGATCGTGAACGAAATCAGTTTGACATTAAAACCAAATGAGATAAAGTACAAAAAGCCCACATTACAATCCAGAATTTTGACATTTGTGCTGTAGAACCGCCGTGGGTCTCTTCGCTCATCTGACAGTTTATGGAATCTTTGTTTTGATAATCCTTGTTCTGGTGATACCTGTCACAGCACACAGTGGTAACCACTGAGTCCCCCCGCCACTCCCCACCTCAATCTCTTAGCTAAATCTTCCTGTCTACACAGCATTGGCCCTGCGATAAGAAGGTGACACTGTCACTCCTGCCCACACACACACAGACACACAAACATACATATGCACACAAACAGCCTCTGAGGCGTTCAGTGTGCATAGGCGTTCGGCATCATGCTAATTTTCATTGTTGTGATAAAAATAAACAGGTCTGGGGAGCTGAATCTGAAGGCCCGAGGGTCACAGCGCGCTCGACTGACAACGAGGGAAGTGGGGGTGGGGGGGAGGTGGCGAAGGGCGGGGCGGAGACTCAGACTGAATTACCTTGATTCACCACGACAGCCTCACATCACTGTCACCAGCCTGTTTGGAAGGGCTTGATGGGGCTGCGGTGCTAAGTCGCAGCGAGCCGGCTGCGATGGATGTGTGTTGACAGTGGGCTGCGTTCAAGGGCACATTGAAACGGGGGGAAAGTTTGCTAAGCCATGTGTGCCGTAATTAGCCCAGGCTCTCCTCATGCCTCTTATCTGGTGGCTGGTTGGGATTGTGTCAGATGAGTGAGGAATCGACTGTGACATTATCTCCGTCTCACAGTGGGCCCTAAATCTTACGTCGTGGGAGGACCGTGTCACATAATGTTTCAACACAAATGTAACATATTGAAGTTTTGAACACCAGAAACACAAAATACATTCCCATGTTTACATTTGTCCTGACTAACAGTTTCTACCTGATTATTATTCACTGGTATAAATTATTAGTGATCTTGTAGTTGCCTGTATTTGTCTCTGTTTGCAAAATATCTCATGAACCAGTTGATGGATTTTATTAAAACTTTCAGTAATTAATCATCAGTTGTACATCTGAAAGAGGCTAACTTTTAGAGTCAACCTGATTCAGGAAGGCCACCACAGCTAATCAAATTAAGCAAGTACAAAAATGGCTGTAAGGCAGTCAGTTTTAGCTAAATTGAGCTAAAATTTGGTGTGGTAGTAGCTGAGAGTCAATCCCGACACAGACTTTGAGCACTATAAAATTACCAAAGATCTTTGGTTAAAAATCTGGCATTTAAGGAATGCTGTTTTAATTTATATACTGCTCACAGTTTCCATGTCCTTCGGTTGGTGGGTTTCAAGCTCCTGAATGTAACAGTTGTGGGTTTTTTTGTCTTCCATCACAGGTAAGGTGCCACACTCGGGCACTAGGTGGTGCTTAAACACAGCCCTCACACTCCAACACACACACACGCATCTATACACACGCCTCCTTCCGTCTCTGTACATGCACACACACCATCATCAGCTCCTATTATATTCACTCTAAGAGAACAACAAAACACTCCCCCACCTTGCCCTCACTCGCATGTACACACACACACATTTAAAGACATGTACACACACAAAGATGGGGGGGTCAAAAGATACAAGGCTCAACTTACAGACCTTCTCTCTGTTCATTTGATATTCATCGGCTTCCCTTTCAGCCCTCCCTCCTCACTTGTTACACACACACACACACACACACACACACACACACACATACACACGCTGTCAGATATACCTCTGCCTGCCTTACTCATCAAATCTCAGCTCCACGTGTCTAAAGCCATGATAGCCATCTAATCATCTGGGCCTTTCTCCTACTTTTCTTTTCCGGCCTAGTAGAAAGATGTGGTTATGTACAGAACAGGCGACCAGTTGCAACACATTTGAAATCAAATGAAATAAACAGACAAGTTTTTTATTAAAAAAAAAGAAAGAAAAGAAGCTTAAGCTCTGCTCTCTTGGGTAAATGGTTCATTGTCCAAGTGTATGAAGACATAAATACATTAACCCAATTGTTAACACCTTGCTGTCATCATCTTTTTTGCAAAATACTCCTGAATGTTATGCTGAAATACAAACACCATGCTAGATCAACAAAGTTCCAAATCTATTCGAACTGATTAGGAAACCGGAAACAGTATGACTGCACCAATAAGAGGGATCGTTGAAGTCCTCGTTTGGCCGTTTTTTCCATCATCAAGATGGACTTTAGTGATGCTTATTGTCTGAACATGGGGCTACATGTGGACACGTGTCTGTGTGCATGTGCGTGAGTTTTAAAGTCATTTATCTGTCTGCATTCATGCATGCAGTACATTGTGAGATATCTGGAGTGAGTGTGTGCTCATTGGTGGGTCCATGGGGCAGCTGCGTGAGCATTCCTGTTGACGTTAAGCAGCTAAACAGTACCAGCTTGCTGGGCTCTTAACCTCCCCTTTCAGAGAGGACCTAATGAAGTCCTGAAAGGCTTCCTGACTCCCTCATCTGGCTTTGTTTAGACCCAGCTCTGCCTCCTCTTGCTTGAGGAAAGCCATTAACCCATTGAGAAGACAGTCACACACACCCTGGAAGACAGTTATGCATGGTTAAAAACGTGTGGTGTTAAAAACTACTTTTGAGGTGGCTGAAGTGCCCACTTTTATTCCTCCTATTGAGCATTGTGGTTTGATTCCTAAATCAGACAATATTTTCAGGCAAACCATAATTTTTTGAAACTTTTGGTGCATAAACCTAACCAAAGAGTGACAATACAACTGAAGACAAGGAGAGCAGCTGAGAACAACAACCCAGTTTTGAGTTAAATTTCTAAATAAATACCCATTCATCTTTTCTAATACAACTTTTCTTGCCTCCTAAAGTCAATATTAGTCAAAATTGTAACAAAAATACCTCTGACGTAATCAGTTTTACAGATATTGATGTAAAATCTGGTATGATAGTAGCTGAGAGTCACCCTTAGGACATGCTCTGAGTTTTAAACACATCTAATGAGGCGTGGCTGTGTCGGCCATGTTGAATTAAAACCAAGTAGCAGGTGATTTGCATTCCTTCATGCTGGGCCTTTAAGTGTATTTAATCACCTAATGTTGTGCAAATGCCTTGTTTGTCATATTTTAGAAGAAGGGCAAGCCAACATCACTGAGTTGAGTTTTATTTTGTTGGGACCCATGTCTATTACCAGCTGTTTAATTGTTAATGATCAATATTTATTGCCTGAGAGAGGGTTTTATGGTCCTTTTTTGTCATCAAGTATGACTATTCCTTTTACTGGTAAGGAAAAATGAAGTGAATATTGTATCCCCTTTTTATTTTTTAAATAAAAAGAGACCATCCACAACCAGGAAGAAGCAGTGCCTGTGAGATTTTCCACATCTAACTCCAAGGATGACACAAACAGGGAGGCACAATGGAATTACTAAGGCTGGAGATTGATCTATGGAGGATGTACAACACATTACATGAATCATTCTGTTTCTGAGACGGCACCCCTACACTTTTTGTGTGCTTGTAATGGAACTTCATTTTAATTTTATAGTTTGTGCGTGCTCAATAGAAGAAAATTGTTTCTACTTGGTTATGCCAGTCTATTGAGAGCGAGGCAAGTGAAAAGGGACTGAGTGTGGGGATGCGGAGGGAGGGGGGCTGAACGAGGCAAATGCATGGCAAATAAAAAACTGCAGCAGTTAAAATCAAATTTGTATTCACCAGGAAGTGGGTTAACCCAGTTAAAAGTCAGGGAATCCAATAGCATTGCCTGATATGTGGTGTCGAGACAATCTCCTTTGGGGAACTTAAGCGCTTGGCTCATATGCTGCCTACCCGTGCTCAGAGCATGTTTTCAGGTAATAATAATACATCATATTGCTTAACGGCATATTTATGTAAGAACTCAGCAGAGGGGAGGCATCTGGAGTGCCTTGGTGTTGTTCTTTGAAATCACCTCCCTCAGATATGTGCCACTCGCAGTTGTTGTGTTTTCTCTTCCTTATCAGTTTTGCAGAAATGGAAAATTCTATTACAGAGCGTATTTGGTTTGTCACAGTCAGATGCCTTCTCCTCAGGTTGCATCTCGCGGGCAAAGGGGGGTGAAGACATTTTCCCCCCAGATTTCTCCTTTTTAAAGACGTGGCTTATCTGTTGGCGTGTTCACGCGTGGCTCCATCATTGCTCCTGTCTTTGTAGGGCAAGAAATAATGGACATTTTTTTATTTTTTATATACTGTATTTTTAAAATAAAAAGAACAATAATGAAAAAAATTAAATAAAAATAAAAAAAGCACACACCCACAAAATGGAAAAGGGAAATGACAAATCTCCAAGTCTTTGTTATAGGAGTATATTGACTGCCCTTGGTTCATTGACTTTTTATTACAGGAGGTAGCACAACTGTCAGCAAATAGGGAAAAATTGTTTTAGCCATTTACTTTGCAATATTTCAAGCTTATAATTTTTGCACCCCATGTACACATTGTGCACACAGTATTTTGTGCACGTCAGCATCTAGCATGTTTTTGCTGTCTATGTGTAGATTTAAGGTGCAGATCTAAGCAGTGAGGATATTGTGTACAATAAAGAGGAGGAGGAGGAAGAGGAAGGACTGCAGACAGAGCGAAAGATAGAAAGAGGGGAGGAGGAGATGAAGAGACACCCAGACAGAGAGGTGGTTTCGGTCTACCAGGAACACACAGCTCTAGCCGCCAGCAGTGTGTCAGTGGTGGTCCCCTCATCCAGTCTGCTGCAGCATCTGCCAGAGAGGCACCAGGCTGAGCAAGACCCAGATCCTTCCTCGGCCCCATCTCAGGTCCAGAGCCCCATCAACTCCCTGTTCCTCCAGGCCCAGCTGTCTTCCTCTGCTCTTCCCGCCTCGTGCCTCTCTCTGTCTTCACACCAAAAAACGCGTTAGTCGCCCTGAATCAGAACCCTCGGGCCTGTATCTTTTTCTTTTCATGCAGCCTCAGCAGAAGCTCCCTTCATCCCCTCATATGCCTCCATAACAAAACCAACCTCAGCCTCTCAAGACCGCCTGACCTAATATCTCTCCTCCAGCTTCTTCCAGACCAAATAATTTGCTCCCACATGCATTCAGACAGGACAATAAAATGTAAAAGCTGTATTTCTTTTCCTATTTGTGCTACAGTAGGGTAAAGCCAAAGGTTCCTGTTCTAATCAGTGTCATAAAGTAGATCTGTGCTGGTAAAATCCTTTATGGCAGCCATTAGCATATTGATTAGCCAATAGACATCAGGAAATTCAGCTATTTGAATAAAAGATGTAGGAAACACTACCAGACAGCTGGTTATGAACGTGTGGTAGGAAAGAAATTATCAAATTCAAGACGTGGTTTGGATGGATAGAACCCACCCTGGTCAGTCGTGTTTTTTAAACTAAACACGAAAATAGATTTTTTTTGATCGTGAGTTTCTTAAGAAGTCCCCATCCACAAATCAGCAGTTGTTTTAATTATTAATTGGTCATAAAATGGTGAGAATTATTAACTTGTTAGTTAATTATTAGTGAAAGGAATCACCTAAGTGTGTCAATAATAAGAACGAAAACAACAGTAACACTTATAATAGGACAAATATTCAGCAGTTGGGTAAATTAGCCGGCTGTAAACAAACTATACATGTATTATTAAATACTTATAAGATCATTTAAAAAAATTATGCTGCCTCAGTTTTTGGCTAAATCAAATGCTATAACTTTTATTTATATAAGTAAGTCAGTTATCTTGTGTGCTGCTCAGCTTACCAAATTTCTCATGTTTGTCACTTGACTTTGTTTTCCTCAGCAGTTATTTCTGGTAATATTCAACTTAGCTCAATTATATTTATATGGAACTTTTCAGTTGTAGCTCAAAGTGCTAAAAAAAACAGGTTGATAGAATCAGGTTTGACAATAAAAATCAAAACATAGAAACAAAAATAGGAAATAGAAAACTGACACAATGCAATAACAATTTGAATAAAAAGAAACATAAAAACGTGTAACTCACAGGCCAATCAGAAAAACAGTTGTAGCGTTCTTATAAAATTACATCTTCAGTTTGGTGTTAGAATGGCGTCTGTAGTTGATGTCCGGCAGCCAAGCAGATAGTTGGTTCAAAGCTGAAAACCTTGCTG
Source organism: Kryptolebias marmoratus (assembly GCF_001649575.2). Taxonomy (NCBI): domain Eukaryota; kingdom Metazoa; phylum Chordata; class Actinopteri; order Cyprinodontiformes; family Rivulidae; genus Kryptolebias; species Kryptolebias marmoratus. Next base: position 20,628,545 of record NC_051450.1, on the reverse strand, counting down.
ATGAAGAAGTCAGTGAGTAGGCAGCAGGACGGAAAACTACTGATAAATGCAGCCCCCCTTTTTGGCAAGAAAGAGGTCACCTTTGCTATTTTTATCTATTGCACTCTAACTGCTAAATAATGTCTTATAAAGAATTTACAGATCATTTATTAACTGGGTTATTAGTGATTTAATAATCCTTTATAAGGATTATTAGACTTCTGTTCCTGTCTCAACCCTTTACTATTTGTACTCAAGGGCCTATGACCTTTAACCCCACATCTGACCTGTTCCTCTGTGTCACTGAGTTACTCTTCATCCCCATTCACTCCCCATTACCCCGCCGCAGCTACACTCCTCAAGGCCTATCCCCATTTAAAGCCCTTTCTCTTTCCCTGCTGGGGCTAGAGAGGGGCCGAAGCTGCAGCATCCTCCCATCCGTTAGCCAGGAGCCACAGATCCCAGCCAGAGATGCCATCTGATACAAGTCTATCATAATGAAGGTCCAGCATGGGGCTAAATGAGTTTCCACCTCAGCCGCGCAAGGGGCTAATGACAAAACAGCCTCCCTGTGCTCCTTGGCCTGCCGCTAGCTTTAATCAGGGCATATGGCACTTGCCTAAACTGCTTGCCTACGAAGAGCGAAGAGCAGAGAATTTGGGGGAAAAACAGTAAAAATGAGAACGTCGAGAAAGCTCTGACAGAGAATCAAGTTTAAGAGACTTGGAATTTGGAATTAAGTTAATGAGGGAGGAAATTTAGAAAGTTTACAAAGTTGCAAAGAATTCCTGAAACTACAGAGGTTTTCTGCACAGTGTTTTTTTGGATAGTGTAAGACTTACTTAATAGGCAGGCCTGTGTGCCTGCCTGGTACAGCATATAAATTACTAATAGCTTTCATAGATTTATATTAATTTGCAGGATTTAATGTTCCTTAAATGGCAGATGATCAACAAGGGAAAACAAAAGTGCATTAGTGTCCCGGTGGTATAAAAAGACTGTGGAAGGGGTTGGGAGCTTAACAAATAGGCTACTCCATTTTCCTAGCCCACTTTATGGCTCCCCAACCTATCCAAATTAGCTTAAAGGATTGATAATTCTTCACTAATATAAAACTGTTACTGAGCCCCTAAACTGTGACTTGCTCTTTTTTTAGGTTTTGTCAAACACTAAATAAAAGCCCGGTTTTGGAAATTAATTTGAAATCGCATAACAAGGCTTGCTTTTAATTTGATTAATTCTTTGTTGTTGTTTTAGATCCCTTGTGAAGACACCCATGACGTTTCGAGGTTATTTGTTCCACTGTCTAATGACAATTTTCTTGCACAATAACACCAGTTAAAGAGCTGCCTCAGAGCTAGTTTTTTTTTTCCTTCCTTGAAATCACAGACAAGGCTAAGCCAAAGGGGGACTAATAAACCTCACCCTTAATTCCACTGTGAGGCTACTGCTGTGACTGCTCACACTAGAACTTCCTCACAGCCCTAATTAGATACTAAAGGATGATCAAAACTTATTTTAGTCTCACTGGCTCGAGAGTGAAGGCATTTTGTGGCGGCGGTCATTAAAATGAGATCGTAGGCCATATTGAATAAAAGTAAGAAATGACTTCTTAATTTTCAAAGACAATAAAGTTTTAAAAGAATGCCTTAGATGCAACGGAAGATGTTTTTTACACTCTGTGAAGATTTTTTTTATCATTTCTCACAATAAAAGACTGGAAATAATGTAATTGTCTGTGTTTCTGTGTGAGTGTGCATGACCCAGAGGTTAGGTAGGTAGGTAGGTACATTTATTTATATAGCACTTTTCAGCACGAGGCGACTCAAAGTGCTTTACAACACAAGAACAAAATTACAGACAGAGTTACAGAACATGACAAGATAACTAAGCTAAAACATGACAATGCTAAC
>NC_051450.1:20441671-20626619 GCF_001649575.2 Kryptolebias marmoratus | reverse complement strand
AACAGTGAATATGATAACTAATTGTACAGTAACTAAGCTAAGTGTACAGGAAGGCTAAATAATCTAAAACATGACAATGCTAAAACTAAAACTAACGGTACTGAACTATCTAAAAGTACCCCAGGCCCACTATACAGCCGAAGTAAAACCAGACATATCTAAGCATGAGCTAAGACAGTCAAAGATTAGATTTTAAATAAATTTTCAGAGAGTAAACACTGGATGTAGATTTACAACTGGTTACCTGATTGAGGATGTGACCTCAGCTAACTGACCTTAGCAAACACAAACACGGCTACAACTCAGTCAGTTTCGCAAATATTGACTTAGACTTTTCTGTGGTAGTAGCTGAGAGTTGTCCACTATACATGCACATGAACTCCCCCCACCTTCATCTCACAAACCTTTGCTTGAAGTTTTGACATTAATTGTTGGAGTCAAACCTGTTTCTTTGTTGGTAAAATATGTCATGAACGAAAGGTCGGATTTTAATGAACTCAATAATAAGAAGAAACACAGCTATAACTCAACCAATTTTACAAATACTGAGTTAAAATTCGGTGTGGTAGTAGCTGAGCGTTGTCTCCAATACATACGTTGATCACTGACAGATCACATGAGATGTTTGTTTAAAACACTGACATACAAGGAGATGAGCACCATGCATTTCTCTGAGGAATGCTAGTAAAATTTAATATTCAAATAATTGATTAAAGTATAGTAACATTAATTATTTCTATTGCAAAAAAGTAATCTGTAATAACTCAAAAAGCATCAGATTTTTAGTGTATTCTGAAGCTGGTGGACTGTACTGCATTTTGAGCTGTTATCAGGCAGCACTCAGCATGAAGAAAATGAACCCTTGAAACCCATGCTGACAGTTTTGGACCCCACTGCTCCTGATTTCCCAAGCACCATAACCGGTCTCGGTAACCAACAAGCCTCCAGTACAAATTGGTCTATCTTCAGCAGGGAGCAAGAGTTGCTTCTCTGTGTAAGGAGCACGATGAAGGAAGGCTTAGTTTATTGAGGCAAAGGTCTTTTTTTCCCAATGAACACTATCATATCATTCCTTCAATCTCTCTCCTCGTTCCAAAAAATGTCATCCAGGTTTTTCCCTCGGAACAAGGTGATTGCTTGCAGCTGGGGTGCATTGAGAACATTTTAATATTATGTGGAAGATCAGAGCAAACTAACTACATTATTCTCGTATACACTCATTTCATCCAACTGATGTCTTTATATTCTTCCCTTTGCCTCGATTAGCCTAATGTGAAAATGGAAGGGGGGGAATACGTTTAGGACTGTACTGATTGTTCCTCGGTTGCCTATTATTTCCGAGCGCCATTAAAATGGAGGCGTCTTCTATAGTGACTGTAAATAAAACGATTAGTGGCAGATCCAGCCGGGTGCTGAGGAAGATTTCATTCCAGGGATCTGCTTATCAACGTTCTTGGAAGGTTTTGAAGGATTGCGAGGGCCCGCCGCAGACAAGAAGCCACCTTCCCCCCACCTTCATCCCACGGCGGCTCTATGTCTCTCCCTGAATCCGCATTATGGTAGCAAATCTCACACTTGCCTTGAATTCTTGTCATAAAATAAATAAATCAATTACGTTCCCACACACACACACACACACACACATACACAGCTTCCATTGCAGGGTTAGGTTCAAATCGTTTCGTCTCACATGCCTGTAAGCCTGCTTAATATCCTGCCAGCATGCCTAAATTATTAGAAAAGTACAAGAGTGACAATTGTCAGCAAACGCTGCTGATCCGAGTGCACAAATATTAAATGTTGTCAGCCTGAATGTGGCAAAGGAAAAGCTCCCACACTTCATAAAGCTCTTGCAGAGCAGGAGGCTTTCTGTTATGTGGGTGTTCCTTACAAAGCAAATGTTGCAAATAACAGTGAGGAAAACACAGAACTCCTTCAGCACTGTTACTTGCATGAATGCAACAAGTCCATGAGCCATATTTACCAGAAAGTTGCTTCTATATAAAATTATTCAATAACCTTTGGTGTGTTCTGGCCTTTCAGTCTGCACAGTGTGAGAACTTGATGTACAACCATCCACCAAGAATCAGTCCACATCAATCTGTTCAGTAAAACTGCCTTCAGCATGGAAAATGTTTGACAGGGTCTACCAATATCAAAAACACAGTAATAGTGAGCCTTATGAAATAGGTACAGTAAAATACAAATATATAAATAAAATGTCTAAAATGAGGGACTGAGCATTAGCTTTATGAGCTGCAATTTCAAATATAATTTTAAATGTTTTCCTGCAAGAACTGATCAGATATCTCTACCTTGACTGGCAATTTCCTTTTCTTTCTAACACATTTTAGCTTATTTGTTTGCAGATGAACTCACTGGCCAATTTATTAAGTTCACCTGGTCAATTTCTTCTTAACACTGTGTTAAAGACGACTTGCTGAAGTTCAAACTGAGCCTCGAAATGGGGAAGGAAGGAGAGAAGTGAGCAGCAATTGAAAACACCTTGTTATAATGTCAAAGGCCAGAGAAAATGGGCTGGTTAAAGATGATAGAAAGGCAACAGTAACTCAAATAACCACTTGTTACAACTACAATATGCAGAATACCATCTCTGAATGCACAACTCATCCAACTGTGAAGCAGGCGGACCACAGCAGCAGAAGACCACACCAGGCACTGCTCCTGTCAGCTAAGAACAGACAGTTTGCACAGGTTCACCAAAACTGGGCAATAAGGGACTGAAATCACAGTTCCTGGTCTGATTGTGGATTTACTGAACTTTAATGATCTCCACAGTCACCAGATTACAGTCCAACAGAGCACCTTTGGGATGTGGTGGAACAGGAGATTTACATCATGGATGTGCAGCTGACAAATCTGCAGCAACTGCGTGATGTTATCATGTTAATATGGACCAAAATGTCCGAAGAATGTTTCCAACACCTTGTTAAATCTATGCCTTGAAGAATTAAGGCAGTTCTGAAGGAAAAGGGAGTCCAAGCTTTTACCAGATAGTTACATCATTATGTAACTTCTGAGACAAAGAAGCAGCTTTGAAATAAGAGACATGCCAAATAGATGTGATCTTTTATATCTGTGTATGGTTTTTGTTACAGCTTTATTTGATTTTATAAATCCTTTAAACCATTTCAGCAGGCTTTTGGGTTAAGCAGTCATTCAGTCCTTACAGATCTTGTTAAATAATATAAATTTGAATATTATTTCAGATCTTTTCATGCTGTGCTACATATTAAGCATTTCTGTGACATGACATTGAAACTCCTTTTGGCTATACTGAGACACCCTTGTAATGTTTGTTTTTCTGCTTCTTCATCTTCTTTGCTTCCTTGGATTAACTTCTCCTTGTCTTGGGTGGCAGGGACGCACAGTGTTGATTTCAGATGTACAGCGGCTGTTTCGTAGCTTGCAGCGTGTTTGTCTTTGGTGGCATTCCTCAACTCCATTCAGCACACAAGAGGATCCCCTCGGGCCGGGCATATCCCAGCATCCTCTGTTCCTTCACCATCCCAGTGATGGACTGGGCAAATATGATCTCCTACCCAAACACACCAGTGGATCCACACATGCATAAATGAACAAACACAAATATGCACACACAGGCAAAAGCACCACGTACGCCACAAACCACCGTCCTATCACATGACACCAAATCTACTGAAAACGCAGAGTGAGGAGGAATAATAAGAGATTTGGTTACCAGGTCTGCAAAGGTTTGACCTATGCTGTGTCATCATGTACCCATGCCATTGTCTGATGAAATGTTTAAATATGACAGATTCACAAAGCCTTTTAGTATGTTTATTACGCTCAAAATTTCCACTCAGAGATCTGAAACTGTTTTTCACCATTTCTCAAAGCTTAAAAAAAAAAAAGAGTTGAAACGATTGCATTACCTTCAGGACCTACTGTCACAAACTGGTGGCCTTTTCAGTAAAATGCAGTTTAAGGCAGAGATAAAAACAGTCAGGAAAAGCGTGCCTCTGTGTGCAACTGAAGGTTATGTTTTTATTGTTGGGGAGATGGGCTCCTGAGAGCCCTGACAAATCATTTTGTTTATTGGAAGTAAAACTACTCTGACCACAATTCCCTCTGGAAGTGGAGCACAGTCTGATGCTTTGACCTTTTGCAAATGAATCTAAGCGAGCTTGAACACTTCAGGTAATTACAAAGAAAAACTGCTTTGACAGGATCTGTTTGGACTGAATTACTAACAGTATGTCGGGACGGGACGACACAGACTGAGCTCACTCACTTTGCAGGAGGATGGAACTGTTCCGGGAGAGCAAAATATGAGAGCCGTGGAGCTTTTTCTGTAAAATGAGTGGCATGACAGCATGACAGCATTTCTGTGTGAGTTATGACAAAAGAAATGAGGAACGATGATGGAAAACAGCGCAAAGTCTGTGAGTGGAGAAGGAACAAAAATATGTGATAGCACTGATCAAATGGATGTCAAACCATCCAGAATACATGCCCCCACAGCTGCACAACCACAGGGTCTCCCACAGAGCCTCGTGGAACCAGAACCACTGTGAGCAGATATACTGCTCCTCACTGGTTAAACTTTAAAACAAGAATCCAGTTTAAGCTTGACTGATTTCCAGACTGAGCAGAGGCAAAATCTACCCTGTGGTAGAAATGAGCGAATGTAGTGAAAATTATACAATTCCTGTTTTTGGTGTTTTCCACCAGGCATTAATGTTGTTTATATCAAATTTCTTATAACAGATTTTTTATTATTCATAATTTTTCTACTTATTTACAATTTATCTATACCGATTCACAGTTAAAGTTAAACACAGTGGAAGTGTTACTGACCAGAGCAAAATGACAAACAGGAATCTTGAAGATTCAGAAAATTTATTTTCTATTAATAAAAATGAAAAAAGCATAGATAAAACAACAAATAATAGTAATAAATATAAACTAAATCAATAATATCACTTCTTAGGTCATAAAATAATCAATTAAACACCATGAATAACATGAAACTAAAAAAAAACCAACAAAAAAGAAAACCAAAAAACATAGAGGACCATTATTTTAAAAGCTGTACCAAAAAACAAAACAAAACGCTGGACCAAATTTTGTTGGTGACCTTTGCCCTCAAGTGTTTTAAATCCCAGCACTGATGGCTCCAGTATGTTTAAATCTGTTTTTGTTTATTATAAATTTATTTTATCAGGAATTTTGTTGTTTGCATTGTTTTGTTTGACTCACATACATGCAGGTAAATACATTGTCTTGTCTTTACAGTTTTGTTTTCTGTCAGAATAAGAAACTGTGTGAAAGTTTGTAAAAGACAAGAAGAACCTTTCGTTTGAAGAACACCAGTCACTCATGATGCAAACAGAAGATGGAGTTAGATTCAGCCCAACAATAATGATAAGCTGTCCTAGAAATGAAGTCTGCTTGGCTCACCTTCCCCCCCGCTCCCTCCTCCTGCCGCCTCACCTCGTGTCAGAGGAGTTAAAAACAGATCAGATTTCCACAGGTGGCTGTGACACGAACTCACCGTGGAATGTTGAGCCACATAAATCTCTCTAATTGCACGGTATCGATCAGATAACTGACGCTACAAATGTTGAGGGTGCCACCCTTTTTTTTTTTTCTTACTTTTTTTTGCTTTTATCTGACATCAAGAAGGAGATGATTTGCACTATCACTATCACACACGAGCTGATACACCCCTGTCTTGCAGAGCTGCTGACACTCCTATGGAAAAAAAAAAAGAAATAAATAAAAAGTGAGGACGTCAAAGGCATGCTCAGAAGACGTTCTTGCCTGCGCTGACATCGACTGTATATATTTAAAACATTCACAGAGACTCAGAGACGGCCCGTGACATTGGTGTCCTGTAATTGATGGGACAATGTCAAGACTTTTAAAGTCTGTAAAGTACTGCAGAGTGACTGGAGCAGAATGACGTCTGCGTGCCTTCAGACTGTCGTCTCATCCAGACTGACTTTCATGACATGTACTCTACCATCTCTTCATGCTCATCTTTACTCAGCTGTATACAGAACAAGACCACAATCTTTAAAACTAAATAAAATTAAAGATCTAGCAATTCTTGGAGGAAGGCCCAAGTCAGAGTTTTAATCTAAAATCATCATATCTTAAGAAAAGAAAAAAAATCAAGCTTTTTTTGATCAAATTTTGAAAAAAGTTATATACTCTCAGCTACTACCACTCCACATTACAGCATAATATCTGTGAAAGTGATTTAATTTATGGCCATCCTTAATCATGTTGATTCCAAAACGTTATCAGTTGTAGATTATGTGCATCTCATGACTTCTTTCTGAGAGTTTCATTTAAATTTGACAAGTGGTTCATGAGATATTTTGCAGACTTGGAGATATCTGTAAAACTGGATGAGACATTTTTAAGTTTCTTAACGTTGATTAGCTGTAGCGGCCATCTTGATGAGTTGTAGATGCACCATACATCCAATGATTACTTTCTGAGAGTTTTAAGAAAATTTTTCAATAATTTCAATAAAACCACCTTCATGAATGTAGGCAATAAAAACAGCAATTATGTCAAACATGCAAGCTCTTTCTGTGAAATTCCTCTCAGATAGTCTCACAGACAAATGTGTCAAACTTTTACTGCTGCGTTTTATTATCTATAATTAAACAACTAAGATGCACACATTTGCCACTCCTTTAGAAAGTTCTATAAAATCTTAATGACGTTTAAATTCACTTTCTCACATACTTACACGCATTATAAACAGATCAGCACAGTCCCTCCTGTCCACCCCTCTAGACTCTAAACCCCAGTTTGCCAAAAGTGACATCAGCCACCCCAGACCCAGATCCATCTCCCCCCTCAGGGCCTGGGGCGGAGGGACGGGAAGGGAAGAAGGTGGGATGGAAGGGAGAGCAGTCTGAGGATGAGAGAGCGGGGTTGAGGTCGTTTGGTGAAGGGGTGGGGTTGCAGGTCTCCTTATCTGCCAGGTGTGCTTTTCACACAGACACACACACACACACACACACACACACGTCCTCTCCTCTTCCACAGCGGTGTCGGCCGAGAGGTGAAAAATGACAAGGCCAGACACTGGAGCCGGCATGACAGGGAGCTGCTCTGGCTGCGGTGAAGAATTCCCACAAGTCTCACAGAGCCGAGATAAACATCCACTCACTCTGCTGACAGTCTGACAGGAGGAGTAGTAAAGTTTTTATTGCACAAGGGAAACCGGTATGTGAGTCAGCTTCACATAAGACAGAAAAGTTCACTTCAGTTTAATTGACTATAATATCTGATTACCTGAGTTAAGCACACGTTCGAAAACACTATTTAAGGCCAAGGTAGGAATGCATATCGCCCACTGAGTTTTAGACTAACTTATGTTTAGAAATGATGGAGTTGTAGCCATTTTTGCTAAACCATTATATGCAACCTCATTACTCTCTACTACCACATCAAATTTTAGTTTCTATAAGTCTGCCTTCCCCTTTTGGCAGCAGGGAATACATATATTTTCCTACCAGTGTTTATGCACATAATTGTATAAATATAAGAACTTATCTGTAAGAATGGTGGACCCACAGGTGGTTCATGAGAGAAAACTCAAAGTTTACACAGGAAGCATCATTTTGTTTTGACAGCAGCACTTATAATGACCTGAATCAAAATGAAGAAGTTCCATGTGTTTACGTCTGTGGCAGGATGGTACCAACATTAAATTGCAAGCAGAAGACGTGCTCAGGCTTTCTGGGACAAATACCCCTGGGTCACCATGGCGTGGCATCTCTGCCATTAATTACAGTTCGCCTGGTGTGTGGAAGCTGGTAAAGACTATCTGAGGATACAGCAGATTATCTCCGGATGGGAGCTCTTTGAAAAACATAAATCTCCTACCTCTGCTTTCCTCTCTGTTTTTCTTTTTTTTCACTCAGCCCAACTCTTTGTCTGAGAATCTGGGGGTCTTCACATGGTGTCCATTACAGTTAAGGGAAAAAAAGAAGATAATCAGTTAAGACCACCAAAGCATTTTTCAAAGACTGTTTTTTATCCTACTGACAGAATTTCGTAAACATTTGTTTTCTAATTTCGTGTTTTCATGATCTGGACTTTTAGTTTAGCTGTTCTGTAAATACAAATATAAAAAACATAAAACATCTTTATGATGGTTGTATAAAAGTAACCCCTTCCACTCAGTAAAAACACCATATCTGCACATTTAGAGTTATATAAAAATGAATTATGGTAATTTAGCTGCTCAGTAGAAATTAGAAACTAAAGAGTTTGATAAAAAGAAAGTTATTCAAAATAAATTTCTGTATATTTCTTTATTTATCTATGTCAGTTATCACATTACATGAACATAAATGAAGAACGGCCTGCACACTTTTTTCCTCAGTACAGGACAATTTATTTTGACAACATTTGGATTTTCATCAGGTCAAACTGTTTAGACAAAAATAAAAAAAAAAAACATAAAAACTCTCTCAATGAGTCAATGGAATTCTGAACATACAATATCCAGAATTATGCAGAGAAATGTCATTATTCACAGAAATCAAAAAGCACACTAAATAAGGGCAAAAATAAATATTTATACAAGGAGAATTTATAAATGGTCAAACAAGTTACAGAATAAAAAAATACAAAAACATGGCAAGAAATGGTAATTTATCAGTGAAATATATAAAACTATTATAACTGCATCAGATACAAACATGGCAAAACAAAAGTAAAAGTCCATAGTAAAAAAAATGTGCCATTTTATATATATATATGTGTGTGTGTGTGTGTGTGTGTGTGTGTGTGTGTGTGTGTGTGTGTTCTCCTGGGGCCCATGCCTGCCTCTGAGTGCTGTTGGGGCAGGTGTGTAGCCAACAGGCAGGAGTGATGGCTAGTTAGCCAACTCAGACATGAGAGGTTTACTCTTAGAAGAGATAGTTAATGGTAGGCAGGATTAAGCTCTTTATGTCAATAACAGATGACTCTTTATTCTACGCTGGATCATGTTTGTTTGGAGAAATTCAAAAATTGGTCCCACTGAGGTGCACAGGTTTTGTGGTTATATCAAGGCCTAAGGCAAAAATTCAAGACAAGGGGCTAAAGATGGGAAATTTTGTTTGCTATCGTGTTTATATTTTATGTTTTGGTACAAATCAATTAACAACACACAGTAAAGCCCCATTAATAAAAAAACAACTGTATTTGATCCTTGAAGTATACCTAATTTTTGCATTTAAAATTTTTACAACAGGCATAATAATACAGATGTTTCCGTTTTATTTGACAAAAACCTTTAAAACCAACCTTTTATTTACTAAAATAATTTTAAAATCAACAATTCCCGCTTTAAGTTGTGTTTAAAAACTAACTTGCAACAACAAAAACATGTTCTAATGGCAAACTATTAGCAAGTTGCACAATTCTGCTAAATCATTGAAGGGATAGTTCAAATCTTTTGAAGTGGGGTCTTGTGCAAAATGATCAATTAGAGTTACTCATTGCAATATCATGAAGAAAGATTCATAAAGAAAAAAACAAAATCTACACAATTTTTTCCTCAGATCGCTGTTAATGTGTCCTTAAATTGAATAAATGGATGCTAACTACCAGCGAAAGTGACTAAAAATGAGTCAATAATGACAAGAACTGTTTGAACCCATTACCAATTGTGATGTGTTGGTATGTGTTTAAGAATGCAGATAAAAGTGCTTTGTTTACATTGAGTGTGGACCCACGTTTCAGAATTGTGTACCGATATATCTGGAAAACTACCAGAGTTTCTGTTGGCTTAAAGCAGCTCCAATCTCCAGAATTTAATTATGGTTCATGCAAACATGTTTTATACACCTTTACTTTATCATCAGTTTTACTGATTCTGGCAGAAATATTATGATAATCCTACAGGAAGTGTGGGAAATGATAAAACAGCATTTGCATGAACAATTATGAAATGTTTAAAGACGGCAGCGACTCTCTTTGACAGATCAGAACTGAACTATCTGCAACAACAGGAAAATAAATTGTCCACACTTTAAAAAGTCCAAACTATCCCTATTCATTCATAAAAATGTCACATTTGTATGTAAACCAGCTAATTAGCAGCTCAAATTAACTGAGAGAACAGTAAAGTAGAAAAATAATGTTTATGTGACACAAAAATGTAGAAACTTTACCAGCTAAAAACTGAGCAGACTATCTTCAGCTCCCTTTAACTCCTGCATGAACTTGGTATATTGTTTCCATTCATGCCAGTTTCATTGTATTGTCTTCCTGGCCTTTGTGAAAAAGATGTCAGTCCCAATGTGGCATATGAGGTAAATAAAGATTAAATATGAACGGAAAAGTGAAAATATTGATTTGGTGTAAGGTTTATTTCTGACGATATATGTTTGATGTGAACTGCGAGTTGCAGTGCCAGGGAGAACCAGCGGGTCCGTGTTTGTGTTGGTTCATGGTTTACTGTGTTTTTGATGCTGTGCCAGTGTCTCTGTGTGTTTAAGTGTGCCAGAGAAAGAGTGCATCCACCTGCTTTTGTGTTTATCTCTCTGTTTGAGTGTTTATACGTGTACTGGATGTCTGGCTGATTGTACATGTGCCTGCTCGCCTTTGTGCATGCATCTGTGCCTGCCTGCCTGCCTGCCTGTCTCTTCATGTGTGTGTGCATGTTCCCCTGAGCTTTCAGGGAAAGCCTCCGTGGCCTTGTGCTCCTCATCAGACTCTGTGTCTGGGGGCATGGCTGTAGGGTGGGCCTTCACCGCTGAGACACAGGGACCAGTGGGGACAATCAAGGCCTGCCTCGTAGCTGAAAGGAAGAAGGAAAAAAAGGAAAACAGAGAGCACAGATATTGTTAAATATTTAGTCCCTTATTTCTCCTTTCGTTCCCTTTTCCTAATCCGGCCTCGCTTTCCTGTTGCAAGGAGTTTCACAAGATATCGCCTTTCACAGGACCGCCTCTTAAGTATCTGTGTGTTGCATTATTTGTGAATTTTAAGGGAATCTTCTGTCAACACTTTCTTATTGGCTTGGTCACATGATCAGGGTCTATCGCAAAACAAGATACGCTTTTCTCTTTTTTTTTTTTTTTGCTGTTCAGTGAAGGAGGTCAAGATGGTTAAACTTTACCTTACAAACTAAAAAAAGAGCAAAGATGATAAGATATCCTTTAACTAATCACTTACTGACAAGTTAGCAGAAAATGATTAGTAAAACATTGTCTTTTACAAACCTACAATTACCAAACTGATCAGTAAGTAAAATTATACAAGTCAATGGACCTGTGAATTTTAAACTAGGGTCCAGAGAGTGGTCATTTTTTCCTCATTCCTGGTGTTTAAAACAATATTTATAATAATAATTGTGTGCTAATACATAGATTTAAGAAAACTGGGTCCAGGTGTTATTTCATATGAAGGTACAATTTATTTTATGACCTGATAAATGATCTGTATATGCATGATTTACAAGGTTGATAGTGATGAGCATACAAGGAAACGAAATAAATAAATGTCAAATCACTGAAAACCCCTAATTTGGTTTTATCCTCACTAACTGTGTGAATGGGGTATTTCCTGTTTATAGTGACTTCCATATGTTTTTTGCATCTTAAATCTTAATTTTTAAGATGCAAAAAACATGTAAAATATTTACCATCTTACCTACAGTTTTGCTAATTTTGTTCCTGTTGTGTTTGCTTTAACTTTACCAATTCAGGTTTTTCCTTCAACAAATGTCTGCAGACACCCAGCGCTCAGCTTTTTCACAGAATATGCAAATTCCTCTAGTAGTAACTTGTTCATAAACAAACTATTTGTTGACACATATAAATGCTGCCGTTCTATCCAAACACCAAAATAAGACGGATCAATCAGGTCAGAGTAATTCTTCATTAGGCTCGTTAACTCGGTTTGCAGAAACTTTATCTTCAAGGCAAAGTGTCAGACTCGGTGTTCTGGACTTTCACTGATTAAACCAATGAGAAACTTTGATAACCATTATGTTTTACAAATGGGATATGCAACAGCAACAAATTAGAACATCTGAATATGTTATGATTGTGACTTATGCCACATAACCCTGAAATAAATGTAGTTTAACAAAAGATTTAAATTGTGTCACTGGATTAAACAAACTTTCATTATATGATTATATAGTCAACAGGACTGTTTCACTCCTCACTCTCGTAGCATGATCAAATTTAATTATTAGTCTGTTTGGTTTCTGCAGTCTTTGTTGTTGCTTTCGGACTTTTTAAAGTGTTTTCAAAGTAAAACAATTACAAACCTCTGCCGTCTGACGGATGACAAATTTGAGCGTACACTCATCATTCCTCAGAGCAGCTTTCACAATGAACAGCATCTTAACTGGTGACTTCACCCAGATTGGATTACCTGTTCTTCCCCTTCAGAGGGAACTAAAGTAGATTTCACCTTTGACCTCCTGAGTTTTTTTTTTGACAGGAGTCACACACATCAGCACTTGTTAGAGTTAACTTTCTGCATAGTTTGAGGTATTTTCAACTTTGTAGACAACAAGTTTACCAAGCATTAACAAAGTTTGGATCCCCCCCAACCCCCAAAAAAAAGAAAACAGGCATTTATTAATTTATTATACATGGTGTCATTGTTAATCTTCCTTAAGAAGAAGAATAAATAGTGTATGTTGATAGCTATATGACTAGTACACATGCCATTATTGATGCTACTTTTATTTACATAAAGAAACCAGCAAAAAATGATCATGTATCAGCTTCCAGAATGGAATTAAACTTTGTGGTGGAATATTTTACCTGCTGCTTCTTGTGTCTGAATTAAGGGCCAATGGGTGGGGGAGGAATCACACTTAGAAATAGGATTCAACTTTGGTGTCATTGATCTGCTGTTATATTAACAATTAATTTGTTAACATGTCTTTGTTTTCCTTGTTTTTTTTCTGGAATTAAAAGTTTGATAAGTGCATTTTGATGATCGAATCAGTTCATGCACATAAAAGATACTTAAAGGCTTCAAAAAAGGTTAAAAAACAAAAAACAACTGGACTTCTATTATGTGGATATTCATCATTTACAAGTGATAGAGCTCTTTTTTTCTTTTTACCTCTCGGCAGAAATAATTCTACTTCCTCAATATGTCATACTGTTGCCTTTAAGCATGGTTTTAGTAAATATATGACAACTATCAAGCTAATATGATTACCTCTGCAGTTTTCCACCAAGTGACGCACATCCTCCATGACGTGTCCTCCCACAAAAAGCAGGAGGAAGTGTTGGTGCGTGCATATCCTTATGTGAGTGGGTAGATAGAGGTGGGGTGGTTGGAGTGGTTGAGGGGGTCAGTGAGGTGGAAAAACTCAAAAGACAAAAGGGTGTGTGTAATGCCAAGACAGCAGCCGCTCATCTATCTGCCTTTGGACTGTGGAAAAGAGACAGCAGAGACAGAGACGGACAAACTGACACAAAAACAGAGCGATGGAGAGAGCGTGAAAGGGAGGATCAAAAGGACTGCAGCCATAATGATGAGGCCAATGACTGGATGGACGCTGTCTCCATCCAGTTTGTTCTCATCAATGTCAATTCTCCTCTGACAGACACAACTCGGCATGGATGAGATGGATGCCTTGCACTCATACGCTCTTGTCTGCCATCACTCTCATGCATACACACACATCTGACATTAAACCAATGTCTGTCTGTGTTACAACAAAGCTAACAGAAGGCTAGCATTAGCTAACATTTTCTACAATCAGTGCGATGGTTTACGTGAAAATCTGATTTTTCCCTGTCAATGAACATGACTATTTGAACTACTTCTCTTTGCAACTATGTCTTTAAGAAAACAAAAATCACCTGTTTACTGACTTGTTCTCCATCTGAATTCATACAGGATGGCAGTAACCAGATCTTTTCTTGCTGGGATGACACAAGACAGTATCATGTGTTTCTCTTTCACCTGATCCTTGGTTTCATGCCAACTGGAATGGACTGTGGAAATCCCCGTCCCAAATCTCCTACACTGGTACTGACACCTGCAGCTCCATCTTTTTTGTGCTGCTGGTGCCCCATTCCTATAGTTTGGGCATTTTTATTCATAAAATATTTTATTGAGGTATTTCAAATACAAATTAGGTGATCATCAACCACATTCATTTGCAAAGATTTAAATTTCTAATAATAGTTGAGTTATCTCTGATGAGCCCAGATATTCCTTTCACATCTTTTCAACTCAAAAATGCCCAAAAAGATCACCTAACTCAGAAATCCCCTGTTAGCATTCCATGTTTATTCAAAACTCTCTCAAACTTTTAATTATTCTGCAGTGACTCACATGTAAACTATTTTTCACATACTATAATATTGTAAATTATGATCATTCTAGTAGTGAATCAGAAATAGTTTGATCCAAACAGCATGTAAGCATGGGAAGAAAACATACAATTTCTTAAAAAAGGAACCTTAAAGTATTTTATTGACTTTTTGCAACACAACCTGGCTGTTTAGGCTGGCAGCAGTAAGTTAAACAGCTTTATAAGAGGAGATTTCCTTCTGATAGACACCATCAATGAAGTGTGCTCCCATTACCCACTGCTGTTTAGCATTAGCTATTCATAGCTTCAAGTGGAAAGCATAATATCCCACGGGTCACTTTCACTCTTTAACCACAATAATGGCACTTTCATTTAACCCCTTAATATATGTTAATCCAACAATGTCAATGGGTTCTCTTAGTACTCACACACAGACCGTCGGGGGCTGCGAGGCCAAGGAGGAGTGAGCTGAACAGAGAAACAAAGGCTGGCTTTAGAGACGGCCGTGATATTTTTGATTTAACGCGTTAAAACAAAGGCACATTGTTGGCACTGTGTGCTCGGTGTGTTCAAGAGCACAACACGCAGCACTGCATCCATGAGCTCGTATCAAAGTTGCAAGCTCTTTCCACCCACTTGCTGGTCGATGGTGATTTGTTTCTCTTCTCCTGGGTTGGGTTGCCAGTTTGAGAACAGCCAGAAGAAGGGTTTAAAGACAAGATGGGGAGAGGGAGTATAATGAATATTTAGGGTCTATTGAAATGAAAATACCAGCAGCCCCTGGAGACCTGAGCTTAGAAGTGTTTGCCGAAGGGATCTCCATCTGCTTCTATCTATCTATCTATCTATGATGCATGTTTTATGTACATGCATGAATGTGTGTGTGTATTTATTGTACTATCTGTCTCAAGGAGGACTGAATGGTGCATAGTTTTGACAGAGGCAGCCCACAAATCAGGAGTAAATCAGGACCTGAGGGCATGCCTGCTTCACTGAGGGGGAAGTGAAACATATTCCCTGAGACCAAATCAGCCTCAATCTGGCCTCAGAGAGCCCCTGCACAACCCTGACCCCCAACCAGCCTACGCACAAGCACAGGTTTATGTGTGAGTGGTAGTAAACTTTTCACTGTTTATTTGCTATATTTATCTGGCAGCAACTTTACTAGCAAAGTTCAGTTACCTGTAAACTGTCCATAAAAATATATATTCATCTAAAAATAAATGTTCTTCACATTAATCTAGTAAAATTATGACAATACTGATAAAGTACACAGTTTTCATAAATCCACAAACTGTAATTGAATCTATATGTATTTTGTATTTCTTAAAGGACTGCTAACCACCTGACATCTTACACCTTAAGGTGTTTTAAAATCATACCTGATCTATTGATGCTTAGAGGAAGTGATGAGGAGGATGCTCAGCTACTACCACACCAAGGTTTAGCTCAAAACCCATAAGCTTTTTTGCATTTTTTAAGGTTGACAAGCTGTGGCGGCCAGCTTGAATCAAGTTGACTTCAAAAGTAAATGAGTTGTATATTTATGTCAAATGATTATTTTCTGACAGTTTCACTAAAATCTGTCCAGTAACTCAAGAAATAATTTGCTAACAGACACAAACATATACACACAGAGGAAATTACAGAATCACTTGCAAGTTAAGGGTGATGGGCATTAATTATTTTAATGTTTACAGTATATTTTTTTTATTAAAAATGACTATTTGTTAATGTCCTGCAGTGCGTTGCAGTTTACACTATGACAGCATGACAATAAAACAGGAGAAGCCTGTTCAAATTACCTTTTTACTACTTGGATATGAAGACAAAATTATGGTTAAATAATTTCTAAAAGCATTTTATTACAGGGTAATATTCCATCACAAACTGTTCAGTCAGATAATATTAAAATTAATGAGTTAAATTAAACCTCCCTAACAGCTCCTCTCAGTAACAATGAGCTGCTTTTATTTGCTAGTTTTCACGTTGCATTCTGTGCCGTGGCTTCTTTTTCTCAGGAGGGATTTCCTTTAAAATACAGGAGTTAATATGTTGTGTATCTGTAATAAATAATCAGAAAAAAAACAATTTAATAGAGCTTTCAGCTAAAATTTTACAAATTTCCTCAGCTCCTCAGCACCTCCGCCTGTTTTGTTTGTGTGAAGATGTTTGTAAGAACAGCGGTTGCTTTGTTTTAAGATTCAGCAATATTCAGATGTTGACAGGTTTGGATTTATTCACAGGCCTGGACAGCTTTACAAGATGTGTTTCACCTTCAGAAGCAAACAGAGGGATAAATAAGTATACAGGGACATATTTGCACAGCTTAGCACTTGTCTGACAGCAAACTAAACAGCTGCTGTGAGAAATTGTGACATCAAAGTATTAATGTATCATATCAAAACAGATATATCATTTGACATCTATTGCTTCTATCTGATGGGAGAAAAAAGTCCTAAAATAATAACAACATCCACAATATTTTACTTATATCTGTGCTTAAAGTTTTTCTTAAACAGAAAATTTGTAACCAAGTGTTTCTGTTTACCTATGAAACAGCAGAAGTTGGTGAAAATAGGTCAGCAAAATCTTATTTATTATTTAATTTAGCGAAGAAGTGTTGCCACCAAACTGAATTTTTGTGTAATGCTAACATGGCTGATACTAAAGGGTATACAATAACTCCTGACGTAGCAGTGCACGTTTGTCGTTTCATTTAGGTGTCAGGATTTTTTTTCCTCTCTTCCCAGTGAGCCAGAGGGCATGTGCAAATCTGAAAGGCCTTGTCTGCTACCTTTCTGCCAGACACAGGCCATCCCAGGTCAGCGCCACTCCACAACAAATCTGTGTCATCACTGCCAAATTTTACCACTTTCCTGACAACGTGTTACACCCCCTCAACCCCCCATTGCCTTCTCCCTTCGTCTCCCTGCTTCTGTTACACCCACCCCCACTTTCTCCTTTCATCCATTCTCCCTCCATCTTTTATCCTCCTCCAGCTTTATCTATATCTACTCTCTTCAATTCACCATTTTAGATTTTCCTAAAACCTCTTCTTTCCCATTTTTCCCCTCTTCCTGTCCTCATTACTCTTTCATAATGCTCACCCTATCCTTTGTCTCTGAATTCTAACCCTCCCATTCTCCAGTGCTCTCCTCACATCAGAAAGTGTTGGATTTTGACATCTGCCTGCAGGAGCAGTGACCCATGAAGTAATTAGAGTAGGAATCTCGCCTTCTCTTCCACGCTCCCCTCCATTTTCCCCCGCTCTCTGTCTGCTCTGAGCCTGGGATCTTATAAAAAAAAAAAGCTGGTTATGTTTACTCCCTGATCCATCTAATTTCTGTAACGAGGGCCGAGCCGGCCTCATCTCCTTACCGTGCTGCGCTTAAGTCAAGGCGTTGGGCTGGAGAGGCGCCTTGGGCCCCCGCAGGGCACTGTGGAGCTTCAACCACGCCGCTCAGCCACGGAGACAAGACTGGGACCTAACCGGATTAACTCCCAACCAGCACAGGTGGAAGGACTCTTCCTTCACACACACACACACACATGCATCCATCTGCACACAGCAAGATGCAACTTTACACTTTTTAACGTATCATCAAAAAAAAAGTGCTGGGATGAGACATATGTGTGGTTATGTGTGTGTTTGTGTGTGTGGTGCAGAGAAAATAAAAAGTCAAAACTTCAACCACTGCAATATGAGATGAGAGAACACAATTATGAATTGCTTTAGAGCTTACGGCCACTCCGATGATAACTCTCAAATGCTGTGATATCGAATTGCCAGAGCATAGAAATCAACCATCCCTCTCCAGCCCCCCCCTACCCACAATTGAAATGATTTGCCCCTGGATTGCAAATAGGATTTTTAGGGTATGGGTTGATGTATAATGCAACAAAGTTAGTTCTGAGGGCCATTCCCTAAACATGACAGGCTGAGATGTAAAATGATTTGCTGGGCATCATTAGAGTGTTTTTCCATGTTCTAATTTACAGATTATTCATTTAAGAGAGTCTGGAGGGATTTTACTTTGTGTTGCTGCTGCTGGTAAAATTGTTCAGAAAGCCTGATTTGTCGGTGTGTTATACATTAGAAGCTGTTTGTTCATTCCAGCCATTATCGCTCCAGTTACACCCAGGAAGTCTGGAATTTTCAAATGTTTTCACATTTTCTTGTTGTGAGTGTTATCATAAACCTAATTTACCTGTCCGAATGTCATTTTACTGTTAATCCTGGAGCTAATGGGGTTCTGACATCACTATTAGAGCAAAGTGGGGCAATCCGAATGAGCAAGGCTGATCAAACAGTGTAGATGTTCTTAAATAGAAGAAGAGTTTAGCAAAAAAATTAGAAAAGAAAAAGAAAAAGAGTGCATGTGTGGATATTATTGATATCAAGTTGGCTCCAAAAGGTAATCAGTTGTAGACGTAAAACCATTAATTACTCTTTAAAGGTTTAATTCAAATCTGTCCAGTGGTTCATAAGATATTGTTTTATTAACAGACAAACCAACACACACACACACACAAGAGCAATTACATGATCACCTGCATTTTACTATTAAGGGTTGATGATAAAGAGTTCTAAAGAGTGTGTAAAACTGGTAAAGACAAAAATGTATATAATTACAAATGACATATTACAATATAAAATCAAGGTAAAAACATAAATAAAAAGATTTTAAAAATAATATTGAAAATAACTAGTTGTGCTAAAAATCTTCTTTTTTGTTGTTGTGTGTTCATTTGCTTGTTTTGTTCCAGTGCTGGTCAGTGCACTGTAATAATACTGATGCTTACCAGAATAATTAGTTTACTACTGCCTAATATCACCTCACATTTCGTTCTTGAACGTAATAAATATATTTATATAATATTACAGTGTCAGGCAGTATCATTACAAAATGTCATCATGTGGGACAGTAGGTGCTCCGTACCTTCCTGGTGTGATCCAGATGCAGTTTATGAAGGACACGCAGAACTATGCAGGATGGAGTCTCTCAGTCTGTCTGAACCTTTGCCCATCCCCCTGGTGGCTCCGGGCCAAAGACACTGTCCAGAGCAAGGCCACAAGAACCAAATTTAATCATCAATTACTACTTATTAGTCTAAAAGTAGCATCTGTCCCAGGAAGCATTTAACCAAGATATTCTCCATAGTGACATACGGCAACAGATTTAACTGCCATATGTCAATGTGGTTTAATAAAGTTATTGGATTTTTGACATGTTCAAAAGAACATGATTTGGCAAATGCAATGGTAGACAGAATCCAACAGGACACCTGGCTGCCTCGCACGACTGTTTTCCATAAATGCTAAAAAGGTGTGCTCCCATACGCTACATTATAAGCTGTAATTCATGTCTGTAAATAGTTACAAACAGGGTATTTCAAAATAAACATGCATTAAATAACTGCACATGCAATATCAAATCATTAGAGTCTATCCCCCTCCAATGGAAAGGTGCTGAGGGGATACCCAGGAGAATTGATGTCAGTCAAGCCCATGGAGTTGATGAAACAACCTGTCAATGTGATTTTATTTGCATGTGTGTTCTTGCATTCATCTGTGTCTATGTGCATACAGTGTTTCTGGTGTGTGTGTGTGTTGGTAAAACAATCCGTCAGTGTTTTGACAGCCATGTCACACACCAGGAATCAGTCTCAGGGGATCCTGTGTTCAGAACTCCTGATTACCCCTCTGTGCATGATTCCTATATTTAATCCCAGCAACCGTGACTTACGTGTAGCATGGGTGGCTTACTTTGCAGAGAAAATTGTTTTGCAGCAGGTGCAGAAGGTCGGATGGGGCGTGAAAGAAAAAAAAAAAGTTTTCAAGGTGACACAAAGCACAGCGGTGTAGCAAAGAATTTCGTTGCCATCTGTCTATCATTAAGATAAGTTGCTTGGAAGCAGAATTGCTCCAGCACAGAACAGTAAGAGAGGTACTGATTCAATCTTTTTTATGTTTATTAATCATCATTTTTTTTACTCAGTTTTATACAGACAGGCAATGATTTTAGATTGATAGCTTCAGGAGAATCCAGTATAATTAAATTAATTTGTGTTGTTGTTTATGTCGTTAATACTACAGGGTTGCTCACAAAAATGGTCAAAAATGATGAAATTACACATAAGGTTTCACATTTCAAACTCAAGAGTTGTGCTTATGCCTTTAGGTCCTCACTTTTTTACTTTTCACAAATGTGCAGTTATTGTAGGTTAAGTGCCTTGCTGAAGGGTGTCTATTTAGTACTCCTGATTAATTGTTAAGGGAAGAAGGGGTACCCCTCCATCTCTAGTTCTGGGAACTAGAATGGTCAGAGGTAAGTTCCACCTTGGTTCTCCTGATGAAAAGAACTCTGGTAAGTTTTCTTGAGAGTTGGATCGATGATAAAGACACATTTCTTAAATTTCAGTTACTTCATGAGAACAAGACTAATGAAGAGTAATAATGGTTCTGTAGGGGATGCACACAGTAATATAAACCCTATGGGCTGCAAAAGAAGAAGAAGAAGAAGAAGAAAAAAAGACTGGCGGTTTTCTCTTCTCTTTGTTAATGGCAGTGGCAGGGTGACATAACACAACTCTTGATTTATAAGGCTATTTGAAATGCTATCGCTCGCGGGGCTGCACCCATAGAGCAGGCAAGGAGGATCGCTGACAGCTCACTGACTACAGGATGGTGAGACAGAAACGTTCGCTGCATCTGTCTGTCTGTTGAGCTCTCCCTTCTTATCCCTGTGTCTACCAGCTTTTGTTCTATCTTATCTGTTCTGTACAGTCTTCAGCGTCTGTCATGTTTTGCCCATGTTTGCTTTCTATGCATCTTTTTTTTATCTATTGAAAAGGCAAAAGGTTGTAGAAACATGAAACTTTTAAAGCTCAAACTGTTGATGCCTACTGAGTGTAAGGGATGCTGAAACTGTTTAGCAAAAACATTTGGTAGAAATACGTAATATAGTCTGGTACATACCTGGAAAATACATAATACGTACTTGGTAGTATGTAGCAGGTTGCTATCAGGTAAGTATCAGGTATGTACCTTTATAAAAAAGGATTATCTTGGTAAGTAACAGGTAACTGTCCAGTACATACCAAATAAGTATTAGGTACACAGTAAGTAAATATTTGGTACACACCCTTAAATAAATGGATTAGCATACTAAGTATCAGGTACAGGTAGAAAAGAAAGTTGATTTCTTTGATAAGTACATGGTATGTACCACTTAAGTACCCATATATACCTGTTAATTAACTGGTACATGCCAGGTAAGCATCAGGTACACACCTAATAGGTACCCGGAATGTACATGGTACCCATATGTACCTGGTACATGACTAATATGTACCAGGAAAGTACCTGGAATGTAACAGTGAGAAGACTATCAGGCTCTGTTACGCACGCTCCCAAAAATATGCAAACGGACTGATAGGTTTTCATTTTTCCACCTTCACCTTTCTCATCCTCTGCCTGCCTGCCTGTCAGCTCCAGGGTGTTGTTTGATGTTTTGCAATATGAGATTAGGATGATTTAACATGACATGTGCACACAAGCAATTTGGCCATTGTTAGCGAAATGTGCACAAGAATGGCTAAAGTAAGGAGTGTGTAGGTTGAGGTAAGGACAGAGGGGCGTGTGCAGGTATGAGAGTAATGGAATTAGAGACACACACCTGCTCAGCCCCCAGGACTAAAACATAAAACAGACCAGAGTAAAACCAATTCTTTGAGCATATTTCAAATGCTCCACAGTCAACAGTCTGTCTTTGCATACGGGAAATGGTGTGTATAGGGACTATTTATGTTGTGCCTGTGTACTTGCGTATTTCTGCAGAAGTATGTGTTATTGTTCGGTCAAGACATGAGAAGATGCACTGCGAGATGCCAAACCTCTTCAGCAGCCAGGAAAAAAGCTCAGTTGGGGATCACCTATTGAGTTGACATATGTGATACCTGTTTGTGAGCGTGTGCACATCACTAAAGACATTCTGTAAGCCAACTGATGTAAAGTGATCCCTGAAACATAGTAGTGGAAGACAATACGAGGCACAAGAATGTTTGACTTGGTGGGAACCTTGAAAGTAGTGTGAGTGTTTGGGGGAAATTCCAGGACGAGGAAAAAAATCCCTACATTGTCAAACAGGCTTGGGTGTTTGTGTAAAGAGGCATGTTTGAAGAATGCTGCCACTGTATAAAGTCATTGTTGAGGAGAAAAACTAAACGGTGGATCATAAAAACCAAGAGAGCATAACTGATACTACAGCTGTCAGTTCAGCTTTTCAATTTATGACGCTGTGTCAAAAAATCAGCTTTGGGAGTTGCCTGTTTGTCTACATGCTACTTTTATTTCTTTTCTTGTGTTTTCTTACTCTGGCACCATTTAGAAAACAACACTTATCAATCCATCTTTTTTAGGATGTTTCAGAATAACAAGTCTTTCGAATTTCTTTAAAAAATTGGCAGTATTATCTGTTAGTTTAAAATTTACTACCCTTCTTTACTATTGGAATTAGTAAGATTCAATTGAAAAAAAAATTTTAAAGCTTAAAGATAAAAAAGATTATATTTTTTGGCAATATTGACATTAGCATTAGATTTCTAATTTTTACTTTCATGTTTGCAGAAAATGTACAAATAAAATAAAACTAGCTTTTCCTGAAGAAATGGAAATCACCATCCACCTTTCATGCCAACATTTTAAACCAAGGTCTCGTGTAATTTGTTAGAGCTTTAATTAAGTATTGTAAAGACTCTTAGCAACTACCACACCAAATTTTGGCTCACTTTCTATAAGTTTGACAGAAGCTATAGACATTTTGTGTTTGCAAAGATCAATTAGCAGTAGCATCTATCTAGACTACAGTGGACTCCAAAGATAATCAGTTTTAGATGTACATTCAGTGAATTTTATTTTATATGGTTTCATTATAATCCATACAGTTGTTCATGAGATATTTTGCTAACAGACAGGGTTTACTCCAACAGCTAATGCCAAAGTTTCAAACAAAGATCCTGTACAATCTGTTTGTGGTCACATTTCTTTTGTTGTTAATGACTCTGACCAAATTTTAGCCCAACATCTGTAAAACTGATAGAGTTACAGCATTTTTTGTGTTTACTAGGGTTAAGTAGCTGTGGTGGCCATTTTGAATTGGGTTTATTCCAAAGGTTAATCAGATGTAGATGTACATACAATTATTACCCTCTTAGGGATTAATTATATTCCGTTCACTGGTTCATGAGATATTTTGCGGACAGCGACATAATTGTCTGCCTTTCAAGGCAGTGGGCAATACAAATGCATGTTTTGTTTTGTTTTCATTACAATAGTGAATATGTTGTTATCCATCAATCCAAGAAAAATAAGCTGTGAGTTGGTTAGAGATGTCTGCTGTGAACAAATATAGGAAAAAAACTGCTAAGGCCTACCACTTTGCTTTAAACACAAACCTGTGGGAACAAAGCAAGAGCTGCCTGGAAGAGTGACTCATGCAGTCTGCCATTTCTGTGGTTCAGCTAAATACTCTGACCCCATCATCAGTTACAGCCGGCCCACAGATAGGCTCTCATTTTACTGTCTGACAAATATACAACTTTATTCAGTGCTAAAGCTGCTGAAAGACAATACTGCAGGAACCCAAATCATCCAAAAACACCAATATGTCTTTAGTAAAGTACTTTAAAGAGTTAAAGTGAATATTCCTTGGCATTGCTCAAATCTCTTTCTATTTTTTTTTTTTTTGTTTGTTTTACTCAAAAGTTTGTTAATGGACTACACAAAGTAGTACAAATAAAACACCAATGATAAACATGGTAAGTTTGCTGTTCCATGAGTCATCATTCTTTAAGGGATTACTACATTTCATTCAGATTTGTAATCACTGTATAAATGTCTGCTTTCCCAGAGATGAACTAATGTGGTTCTTAACTTTACAGATTTAATGAAACCTGCATGATCTCTCCTGATGAATTCTGCAACAAAGTCTCTCTCAACTCTGACTTCTCAGCTTGAAGATGTCTCAAAATCTCTCCTGTATCCAAACATCTCTAGCCCCACTCTTTCTCTTTGAACACACAGCCCCGTTATCACCCTTGCTTCCTCTTCCCTCTTTCCTACTCCCTCCTTTTTTTTTTTCAAAGCATGAGAACGGGGCTGCAACGATTAAGGAATCCTAGCCCTGGCTAATCACCCTGGACTGGAGCACTTCCGCTGCACTGATTACCGAGGAAACCATTAAGTAGAAGAAAGTGGCTGGATCTTTCATCCTGGTCAGCCAGGCTCAGGGGAGGTCAGAGAGGGGTGTGTTTGATAGGCCATTTACCCTTCCTGTTCTTATTATTCCAGTATTTCCTCTATCTGGACTCAACACAACTGAAGCAAGCGGACCGTCGTCCTGTCTTACCCGCCCTCCCAAAGGGCTGTAATCATTGCCATACTGATACCTTGGACCTACTGGGATGTGTGCAAGACTCAAAGTCACACACACATAGAGGCAAATACGCATCCATAATCAATCTGTACCCTTACTTTTACACTCTTCTGCACACCTCTTACAGTCAGATAAATGTGTTAGTGCCCTTACAGCTCATTAAAACAATGCTTTATTCTAGTGAAAAATTCAGTTTAGAGTAACTGTCTAATGTATATCTGTATGCATTTAGTATTTGATAAAAAAATGAAAAAATTAATTGTTGTTTATACTAAAATAGTATGGGAAGATTTGTTGGTATAATTAAAAAAGGCTTATTAATCCTTATATTTTAGTCATATTTGAAACTAAATGTTTGACCTTAATTAGTATCTCAGGTGCCTTCAAGCTTTTCAACCTACTTAAAGGGAACAAACATGCTACTGGGTAGTTTGGTATCGTTGTGTGCACCACGATGAACAAAAAGCAGAGAAAGCAAAGGTGAGAGCTGTCTGAGGAGCTCAGAATGAAGATTATAGTCTAGATATTCATGTTAAAGCTAAAGGCTACAAGACCATCTCCAAGCAGCTCAGTTTCACTGACCACAGGTGCCAATATTATTAAAAAGTACACTGTTCATGGAACCTCCCAGGACTTGGACACAAGACGAAATGCAAACCCAGGTTGATCCGACGGACAGTGTAGATGGTACAAAAACAGCCAAGGTAATCATCCAAAACCATTCAAGTTTTAACTCCAAGGTCAAGATATGTCACGTTCTGATTGTACCATTTTGATTCATAAAAGGCTCCATGGAAGAAGAAGACCTAGGAGGATCCACTACTGGCAGAAAAACACAGAAAATATACCAGTCAGGAGTTCATCAAAATGCACAAGCCCCAAAGTTTGTGGGACTGATGAGACAAAACTGGAGCTTTTTGGCTTCAGTCTCATAAGTTTCTCTTTTTATTTGTTTTTTTGGAAGGGTACCAACAAATTTATCCACCTCTGTAAGTGTTTTTTGTCTTTATTTCAATTTATTTAATAAAAGTAAACCTACATGTACACAAGCAATGCCCCTTTCTTACTTCATTTTCCAACCATAGTCATGTAAAACAAACCCGGCGTATTTGCACGCACCAAGGCCTCATGGGTGGGTACAGTCACAGATGGTGCTAATGACGTGTGCCTCAGCAGAGGCAGTGCCCTTGTTCGCGCTAGACTTGTGACATATGCTCAGTCGCAGGGTCATCAGCGGAGCACGGCAGCCCCCGGTGTCCGAGAGGCACCCCGGTGACCCCTCTACCACGGTGACACAATAACAGAGACAACCCTAAACAAACAGCAAGTCCAGCTCTGCCTCTTTCTTGCTCTTCATTGTATTTCAATCTGCTTCTTTCTCAGTCTCCCCCTCCCACTGCTTGTTTCTGTCGCTCCCTGTTACTTCTCCCTCCCGTATGTTGTTCATCCCTTTCCTGCCTTTTCCCCTAATGTCCCCACTGAGCCTAGCTTGATGGATGACCCTTTGCTTTAGCGATTTGGGTCCCCGTGGGGGCCCCCTCTTTCCTCTGTAGGAATCTGGGTATTGCAGAGTGACAGAGCAAGTTCAAGCCCCCGCCTGCCTCTGAATGTAAGCACGAGAAGAGAGGATATCACAGAGATTGGTATAGAAGGGTGACAGGATGGATCAGCCAAGGCATATCTCATGGTCAGTAATAGGGAGAGCAATGCTTGTCGGTGTGGTCTATGTGGTTTCATCAAGGAAAAAAAGGCCAAAATTTAAACTAAATTAGTTGCAATGTTTGATTTTATATCTCCTCCAGATTTTGCAGTTATTGATTTACTTGTTAGCATCAAGCCAAGAAATTTTAGTAGAATTTTTTTTTATGTTCTCCTATAAATTTCTAGGTGATTTCCATAAATTTCAGTACAGTATTTTCTTACGATACCTAAAGGTGACACCAATTATGAGACATTTTAACAAAAAGCCAGAAAACAGGGGAATTCCTTGTACATTAGGACAACCAAAAGAGCATCGGCTGTTATTGTTATCTATGTAACACAACCTCCTCAGTATTACTGTAACTGCACACTGACGCACCATGGGCATGAATTAACTTCCAGAAACTTATTGTACTGTGCAGTGATGCCACACTGGGCCTTTTGTTTGAGTGCATTCCTTCAGAGAAGTTGTAAAAATCCTGAAAGGTAGCTGCAGACAAATTACCAAATTACACTGAAGCCCCTGAGGAGAACAATCTGGAGACCATCGAAAGTGTTGGAGTAAAAACAGTGTGTCATGTTTCTGTAACTATAGATGTCTTTTGTTCAAGATGAAGCAGAAAGCCTGTTGTCTTCCCGTTTGGTGAGAGGGGATCTTTAGATGATGAGCTCATGCAGAGACTGATGTCTTCATTTGAAATGGATTTGCTTCACTTGGCCTCACGTCTTTCTATGATCCGCAGTTATAGAAGGAGATTAATTCTGGATTATGCATGCAAAGAATGCATTGATAATTGTTTATTTACTCTCCTCATCTAAACTACTCATTGGCACTCAGGGTGGAGTTGTGTTATTCCTGTATTTAACTTAAATAAATGTACAACATTCAAAAATCAACAGAGTTGTGCATATAAGTTTTAAAAGCTTAAAAGGAAAATTAATTGAAAAGCATATTTGGTGATTGACAGAATCCATGCAAACTACAGGCATCTGGTTTTTACTTTGGGCCATTTTGCCAGTGATTGATAAGCATTCAATCTGAAGCACATAGAGGACCAAGTAGTGAGTGTTTTTCTGCAAACCTACAAGTCTTTCTTACAATAATTTTGTTCATTGTTTATCAGTGTTTTTTTTTACCACAGAGATTAAAGAAGACATTACATCACCACAGATTTAGACTTCCACATCAAGAAATGTTGCAATCGTCACAGACCAAAGTTGGGAAACAAAAACAAACAAAAATTTCTTGACTTAGTAAGAAAAAAAAATCCAAATTGCCGGCTTCAAACAAGAACATAGACCTGTTATAATAAACAGGTACTGATGGTTGGATGTTAACCTGTTTCTGTAAAGAGACAGGTCCCACTGATGCTTATTTTATCTGCAGCATTTTATACATCAGCTCATAAGTAATTTAACAGGAAACTAAAAAGCACTACTTAAGCAGCTGAAACTAAAGTCTGCAACTCAAGCACTAAAGTACAAACATTTTAAAATCACTTGTCAGTAACATATATGGGTTTTTCAACAGGTGGATCAAGTAAACAATTCAACAATCACCCTGTTTTACAGTATAAATACTGATTCCATACAGTCTGATAGCTGTGCTTTAAACACACACACACACACACACACAAACGTATGCTTTAACTTAAGTATGTGTATTCATCTCACAAGTACACAGACTAATAAGTCCCTCCTGCACACTCACACATGCACACAAACCTCTGTACACACACAGTCACCCACATGCACACCTTGCCTATTTGTCACTCACTGACTGTCTGTTTGCCAGTGCCGTGGCAATTATGGCTTACAAATAAATGCCAGGTGCTAAAGAAACACCCAGCGCGCTGAGGTAAATTAGTAATATTAGGAATGTGCTCTCATCATTTGCAGTCAATTTTCTGTCGCTAATGAGATTTAAAAAAAACAATGCTGTCAGTCAAGAGACAGAGGAAAACCATTTTCATTTTCTTATTTCCTTTTTCTTCCTAATCAAGCTGCAGGTTTAATAATCATGAAAATAGCAGGACATGGCAGCGCTATTTAATTACATTTTAAATATCCTGGCATTTTCAGACCTTCAGAAATGTCATTTCATGTGACATTGGACTGATATTACAAACACGTGTGGTACACAATATGAAAATATAATTTCTTCATGGATACGCCGAGGGAATAGAATAACAAAAAATGCACAAACAATTATCATCGAAAGAATTTCACAAAGTAACAAGAAAGAAGTCTGTTTTAGAAGACCGCTATCTGTCCTCTGAGTCCTTTCAGCCTCCTAACCTGGTTACCCCCCCTACCCCCCACCTCCTCCCTGCAGGGTGGACTGTCAGTGTGGATGATGGTGGTGGTGACCAGAAGAGGGCAGACATACTATATTTAATCTCAGATCTTATCACCTATATTCTTTCTCCCCACCCACCCATCTCTACCTACCTGTCCTTTTTGGTTTTTTTACCGTTTCTTCCTTTGTGGTGTCTGAATTTGAACAGTGAAGAAGAGTCTTGGAGCGCTGCTCAGTTCGGCACGTCAGCCAGCTCTTTGAACTGGAGCGTGTGTCTTCAGCATGAAAACGTAAAGAACACATCAGAAATGCTTTTAAATCATTGTACAAGGCAAGACAAGTTTATTTGTATAGCACCATTTGTACATAAGGTATGTGAAAGTGGTTTACAGAGACTGGAAAGTGCATTAAAAGAACAAGAAGCACTCGGGGAGAGAGCAAACCTCCACCAAGGCTGTAGGGTCAATTAAAATGATACAGATCATCACCAAAATTTAATCATTGTCATAACCTCAATATTTCCTGAAAACTTCACCAAAATCTGTTCGTTAACTTTTAAGTAATCTTGCAAACAGACAAACAAGTCAACTGGAAACATAACCTCCTTGATGGAGGTAAAAATGAAAATGAAAAGAAAGAAACACATGAAAAGAATTACATTCACATTAAGGCATTACAGGAAAAGAAACTAAATAAAATACAGTTTAAAAGAAACAGATACTACAAATTAATTAAACAGTAATGTGTTCAGTTTTGATCAAAAAAGAAACAAACTATAGTTGATGCACATCTCAGGTTTTCAGGTTTTAGTTGATGACCTAAGGGGTATACATGCCTCACGTTTGACAAGAAACTGTGTTCATCTTCTGTCTTTGTTACCAATATAATGTTTATTTCTGTTTCACCAGTCCTTTTTGAAGTTACTCATTGCAAACTATACGATAAAACATTAAAAAGGTTATCTTGAACTGATCTAATGGTGCAGTTTGAAAGAGTTTAATTCAGTAGTTTTCCAGATATACAATTCTGAAATGCAGATATGCACTTAATGTATTATTATTATACATTATATTACATTATTATATTATTATTATTTCTTTCATGACATTTCTAAAAACCTGCAGCAACAGTAGGTTTATGAGGTGGTGTAGAAGTGGTAGGAGGAATTTTGTTTGTGATTTTGGAAAGAGACCATTATCAGAGCGGTCATAATTTAATGTCGTAATTTAATCTCAAAGTTGGTAGATCGGTCTGGTAACAGAAACACGTTGTTGCATGGGAGCCTGTTTACAGCTGCAGGCTGGCTCACATAAAAGTGTCAGACCACTTTATTATCTCCACATCTAAATAAAATATATACCATTCTTTGTTACTATTTTTGTCAACATCTCTGCCAACTAAACAAGCAGGTATTCTTCGCTGCTGTACTTTGTATTGTTGCTGTAGTGTGTTTATATGGGCGTGTGCAAGCACGACATTAAAAATGAATTTTCTACTTAACTTAGACTTTTCTTTTCAAAAATTTAATATATATATATATATATATTTAAGGTTTTTGCTGAGCATAAAAAGCTTAAGCTTCCTTACAAAGAACGATGATGACACATGTATTTCATTGCAGAGGTTACATTGTTATTAGAGATACTGTAGTAATGGGGAAATGAAGAGTGCTCCACATACAGTTAAGAGATTGTTGGTGTGCAAATGCATCCAACCGCTGGCTGACGGAGGCTTCCATGTGCTCACTCATCCAGGAAAGGGCAGGGCAACAGACAGCAGTGGACATTATTACATATTGATTCAAACCCCTCCTCCTTTCTTCTTTGTTTCATCTGATCAGACAAAAACTCAATGTTTTTCTCTCTCCCACGTGTTTCTGTTGTTTTTTTTTCAAATTTTCCCTCTGGTATATTTTAGAACTTGGGTGCCTGAGGCCTTTGCGGGCCTCAGACCCCCACCCTCACCCCCTTCTTTGTACTGATGAATCACTGGTGCTAACGGTGCGGGGCTAGCTAACTTAGTGATGAAATGTAAATGGGCAGTAATGAGCACAATCAAAGCCACTTGAGGGGAAATCTGCCATAACCAACTACACAGTCCAGTTTTTCCATTATTCTGCTCCTGATAGACGTGATCGAGTCCCAGGGTGGGCATGTGACTGACAGGGCCTGGCGCCTGCACTGGAGGGATCCAATCGGGCCTCTGGAGTGGCCCTTCACGAGTGACCGCGGGGATGAGGACAGTGACGGCGGCTTGGGTCTCGCTGGCCATTCTAAACTGGTCCATTAATTACATAAAACCCTTAGAGAAAATTAACAGGCAAATTTAATAACAGGAAGGAGGAGGAGGGTGTGTGTGTGTGTATATGTGTATGAGGGATTGCATCCATACGCAGCGGTGTTATCCACCCCCTGCTACTGCAAAAGAGAAATGCTTCAAGCTTATTGTCACCATGGACACTCATCTAACAAGGCTTTCTGACACTTAAGGTCAATGATTTAGAACCCAACAACAGGTTTAGTGCGGGCAATGAATTACAACACTTTGGGCAATAAATTGTCACATTTAATGCTAAACCATTCCATAGCAATTATGAGACCTTAGTGTTACAGTTTCTTTAATTGGTGATTTGTGACAAACCGTAAAGGGTTATTCTCCACATGGAATTTGATGACATTAAAAAAGGCTTCATTAAAACGTGACATTCTATTTCTATTATACCACATCTACCCCTCCATTTAAAGGCATCTTTATTTATTGTTAATACTTAGTATTTTAAAAAAACAATAACAGAATTATGATTAGTTTAATAGAATAATTAAAATGGACAAATAAGCACTTATCTAAAGAGCAGCAACAAACACAACCTGCAGCAGCGGAAACATCAAGTCAACACAAAAAAACTAAACAAAACAAAAACAAGTAAGGTTTTCTTTTTGCAAATTAGCATACAAGCTTTATTATTTATTTATTTGTTTTGTAACCAGAGTTTTTTCCATCTCATATTATAAAAATTAGTTGTTTTTGGGAGGAAAAGAAATAAAAACTTATACTTTTAAACGTTTTCTCTGAACTTTGCTTGAACATTTTTATAAGATTTTTTTGAAATTTTATTTATTTTTAAACAAGCTATGACCTATGACTTATTCACACATAAAATGGCTCCTAAACCCAAAGGATTAAACCAGTATCGTTTTGATACATAACAGACAACTTAGCAAAAATCAGTTTTAAATTGCTCTTTAAGCCGTTGTCTACCAGCATCCTGCCACATGGACACCTTTTATCCCAATTTATTTAGTTTAATGTATGGAAATAACCAAAGATTACACTGTTTGACAAATAAAATAACAATTTAGCATCAACAAGCAGATTCCCAAAGAGCTCTTAGCTGAAATTTTCATACAGTAAACGACCAAATGAAGGATGCTTGTCTCAGTTCTTGTTTTTTTTCTGAATTTCTTCTGCTTCCTAAAGACGTGATTTTTAGATAATGTTATTGTAGCATAATATGTTCTTTAGGCCTAACACCATTTCTCCTTGTCCTTCCTCATTTTTTAAGCACACTGCACAATGTGCTGTCATGGTCAGGTGCTGGACTGGACAGAGAATTAGTGGTTAAACCTCCAGAACTTAGAAATGCTGAGTTTGTTGGTGCAGTTGTCAGGAAGAGATCTAGCTCCAGCCAGGATGGGCTTTTTTAAAGCTGTCCATCTTTGCTGTCCATTCTTTGGATTTTGTGTTTGTGACAGAAACTTGGCAGAGCGTTGGTGAGTCAATCTTTTTTTTTTAGCTGTGACCCTTAGACTGTACTTTATGTGATGGAAGAGTAATGGCTCGTTTTAAGAAGCTCAGGCTATTACTGAGCATGATACAACTATTTTGTTGATTTTAGTGACAAATCACTTGCTTTCAACAGGAACCACTCAAGGCGATAAACTACCAACAAAGGATGTTTTCCCATCCAAGGTCTCAGTTGAACATAGGTCATGTAATTCTTTGACATTGGCTGAAAGGGCCCTATATACTAAAATGTAAGACAACATTTTATCACAAAATCCTTATCCAGGACCTCAAGATTTCACTGTCTTTTACACACATAGATTAATGCAAGGATTTGCACCATTACGGCATGAGGTAAAGTCACTAAACTATATCACTGTGCTCTGGGAGGTTTGTAAAAGAAAATTTAAGCTATGAGAGCAAGTGGAAATCCCTGGGTGCCTTCACTACATTAAAATGCTCAGCATACAGAATTTCAGCTCCATTCTCTCACTCACTGCACTGTTCAAAGATAGATATGCTAATGCAGAAAGTAGTTGAGTAGAGTGGTACTATTCCAATGCGCTTGATGTGATAGAAAACAGTAGCAAAACCATCAGCTTGGCATATATCAAATCACTATGTCTGCAAGTGTGTATGTAGATATGGAAAATAGAAGGAGTGAAGAGTTTGAGGCTGCTGTGGCCCACTTCTCCTTCTCCTTCTCCTTCTCCTCTGTATTCCCTCTTCCTCTGCGGTGCTGTCAGCCTCCCAGGGGTCGGATCAGTTTGCTGCAATAGGTAGGCCGAGGCTATCAAAGTACATGTTTTAACTTTTTAAGACTTTGCAGGTTGGCTTTGTTCTCCTTTTCTCTCTGTTGTGTGGGCTCTCCTGGGCCCTTGGTTGGGGAGTATCTCTAGGTGTTGGCAAGTGGCTTTGGGCTATTAAAAAAAAAAAAAAAAAAGAAAAAATGCAGGGTATCTACTGGGAGACGTGGAGGAGTTTTTCAAATTGAATTGAGAGCTTATACGACCAGATTCAGAACTTGTAGGGAAACACAGCAAAGATGGCTCGTTACATTGATGAGTATATATGAATGTCTTCATGTCAAGCAAGAAAAAAACAGAATTGTGCTTTGTATAATGAATTAAGCACACCAATGAATGATGCACAGTTATTAAAATCATGCCATCTTTTCACACTGTTTGCTGTGTTCTCATCTCTGTAGGTTTTTCCAAAGTCATGAACCAGTGCCAACCCCATGTAAGCTCACAAACATGAGTTAACACAAACACATAGAGACACCAGCTTCATCACCTCCTCCCATTCATGCTAACACACATAAAACACTCACAGTTAAACACATCTGCTCCAACTACAATGACTTCAACCTTCACCCCACCAAAAAAAGAAGAAAAAAAAACAGGCTCAAAGCTATTGGGATGATTTGATTAGCAATGATATCCGAAAACGGCCTCATCGTGCTAACAAGATTACGCTGAGGCCCTGTCTGTTTTCAGTGCTGGAAATTTGCTAGGTGATTAAAACTGGCTCTCCCTGCGAAAACAAGAGCCTTCGCTCGCCAGTGAGACCGTTGCCAGGTAACAAGACATGACTGGTGTTTTGAAGTTATTACATACGCAAATAGCTGAAGCTACAGTAGACTGCTAAGAGATAAAGTGGGGAAACTTTGGCCCCAGCCAGGTTGGGAAACTTCAGTCCCTGGATGTTCAGCAGCCGAGAAGGTGAATCTCTCAGTTGCACTTTAATCATTCATCTTTGATACCACATTATTTTAAACTGAGTACAGGTACAAGTACTTACATTTGAGTACTTGCCAATACAAATATAGTTACAAATACTAATAAATGCTTTTACAATTTTAGAACCTCTAATATTGAATTGAATCGATTCATACAGGTGATTTCTATGTTGTATTCTGAACACATTTTTTCATTAATAAGTTTATAAAAAAACATAACATCAAAATAAAACATTCATCATCAAGAAAAAATAAACTAAACAGTCAATCAATTTAATGGTAATCATCACAGTCATTTTCAGCACAACAGAGGGACTATTCCTATCCAAAAATATCCCTAAAAGCTGAAATCTAAACAATTTAAAGAAGACATTACCTCACAGCAGCACGAATGGAGACAGCAAAAAAGTCACTTTTTGAAGCTCTAGTTTAGCATTAGCTTAGTACCTTCCTCCTGAGTCAGTGTTTGATACATATTTTCAATAATGTTCCTTTTCACCTCAGTGATGATGATAATGGAGGCCTTTATAATCTTGCCAGGTACTGAGCAGTGAGCTTGTCGGGAAGCTCGGGCTCGGATTTGTATATTCCCAAGAAACTTTTCTGCTCAGTCATTCACTTTAAATACCTTCACATGGCTTCTTCTTCTTCTTCTTGGTGGTTTTTGTTATTAGCAAACAACTTTATGGTGTTTCACTGCCACCACCTGATGAGGACTGTGGATCAGGACAAATAAATAATTAAAAAGGCTATAATTAAAAATAATTCAAAAGACTGACATGGCATCACCTGACTGCTTAACCTAGAGGTGAACGGAAAGATGCGCACAGTAGTAAAACCAATACCTGATACTGGTATTAATACACATATTACCAATAATAGACATAAAATGTGCAAATTATATATATAAACTATGTACTTATATAGTTTTTTTATTTTTACACCTTGAAAGACAAACTTAATTTTCACTAAAACTAGAATATTTAACTGTTTCTGTAACGCCATCATGCTATTGTTAACTGGTTGAATAATTTATTCAAAAGTTTTTATTGTTAGCAAAACTGGCTAAAGCTAAATGCTCTGATCAGAACAACAAGCAAAAATTAAAGTAAGCCACTTGAAGGGTTTAGCAAAAGGTGATGCTTTCAACTGGAAACAGTTTGCAAACTGGAGTTAGGTTTCTGAATCTTCAACTTTCAGTTTACCATAAGAAGGGTATTAATTCTTTTCTCCAACTCTGTATTTATTCGATTGGATTATGTATGCATGGAGGACCTAATGAGGGCTTAAAAATGCAATTATTGCTTAAGCAAAAAGTGTGACTTTTTT
Organism: Kryptolebias marmoratus; assembly: GCF_001649575.2. Taxonomy (NCBI): domain Eukaryota; kingdom Metazoa; phylum Chordata; class Actinopteri; order Cyprinodontiformes; family Rivulidae; genus Kryptolebias; species Kryptolebias marmoratus. The sequence continues at coordinate 20,591,025 of NC_051450.1, read as the reverse complement.
GATAAATGTTTCTCTTCCCTAATAAATGGAGAATCAACAGACTTAGGAAACTGCTTTATTCAGAGCTTGAAATTAGCCCATCAATCACTTGCGGAATTTGTTAACTATTTCTCTCCTTATCGCCTCCTTCTTCTGTTTCCATCTTTCCTCAGAGGTCTGGCGATATGCAAAGAGGAGGGGGAGAGAAACGAAGAGTCGAGGGAACAAACTGCATATGATAACCCCGAACAAATCATCAGGAAAGTCCTCTGACTGGGGTCAAAAAGAACAAACCTAGGTGTAGGTTATGGTATCTCGTAACGACCAAACTATGATAATGAGGTGAATTCATAATTCATAAAGTCTATAGGTACACAGGTCAGCGGTGCCATGTGAGCAAGGTTAATTATAAGCAGCAAGGTCAGGCAGTGCCAAAAGGTCAAAAGGTGATTGTTTATGAACATATTGATTATGTTTTCAGAACAATGACTATCACCTAGTGGCATATGTGCATTTTATTATATTGATTTGATGGATTCTTATCCTTATGTGGCCTGTGAAATATATGGTTGACCTCAAATAAATGAACTCTTAGAATATTTGAGAAAATCATTAATTGGACCAAACCGACTCAGCCAATCACAGCCACTGATGAGTTTAAAAAATAAATAAATCTAACATTCCAACTTTTCAACAATAAACTGAAAATCTGAACTTTCTTGAGGCTCACAGGTGGCCACACAGCAGCAGGTGCAGGAGGAGATCTGGATCAAACCATGGCCCAAGGTTTTACCCAGGACTCGAACATTTATTCAGTACAGTCAGAAAATATTTGTGTGAATGCTGATGCACACTAAAGGCTTCATTTGGGAATAGTGCTTTGTTACATTCACTATTGGTAACTTTTTTACTTTTTGAATTATTATAACATTATTACATTGCATATTATGAAATGCATTAAGATCTTTTCGATTCCTTCAAAAACATTTTCCTCTTTGAAATCTACTTTTTTCTCTACTCTTGTCTGATGGTCCTTTGAGTTTTTAGCTACTGTCTTGTGAATTTTAACTTTTAGTTACAGTTTTGCTAAATTTAGCTTTTGCCATCCATCCATCTTCTTTCCCCGCTTTCTTCTTTCCAGATTGTGGGGAGTTGGAGTGTATCTCCAGCAGTCTTTGTATGGCAGGTGGGGTCCAGTCCATCACAGGGCTACTTTTAACTATGGTATTACTAATTCTAACTTTTAGCTACTGTTTCACTGCTTTTAGTTTCTGTGTTAGTAGCAAAGTCATTCAGCATTTAGCATTCCCATTGCATTTACATAGAAAATACGATTTCTCTAGTTTAAAATCTAATGTCCTTTCTGTCATGTTGAAATGATAAAGCTAGTGTCTTGACATACTCTATTTACAACTTGTCATTTAATATTTTATCATAAATCTTGGTATAGTTTTTCAATATCAGCAGAGCTTGTTTCCTATCTTGTCCTATTTTATTCTCTTTACGTCTTGAACTGAATTTATTCCTCATTCGTTTTCAAATTCTCCCTTTTACATGCATACCATGTCATTAAACATAAAACCTAATGCAGGACAGTTATGCTAGTGCACCTGTGAGAGTGTTAAGCTCCAGTGGGGCTCATGAGAGTCTGCAACCCTAAGTCTTATATGCAAAAAGCAAATTAATTATGTCATTCATAATAGGTCTTAAAAATGTGAGCACAGCATATACTGAACAAAATGTATTTAAGTCTTGTTTCATACATTGCATTGTTTTTTTCTGCAGAAAATGCAGGGGATAATTAAAAAAAGACTCCGATTGTCACACCAAAATTTACATTTAAACACAATTCCGTGTTCCATGTTATTTATAGCAAGCCGTTTTGGATATCAGACCTGTCACAATCGTGCATTAACACGAGCAAACATAGAAAAGACCACACCTGAAGGAAAACATGCATCACTTCTGTCACTCACTTCAGTTTATCTTCTGTCTGTTGAAACATATTGTAATCTGAAGGATGGAAGAGAGACCCGTATATGATGAAAAACAAAAAGGCCATTTTCTTTCTCCAGCCAATTTAAATTAAAGTGGCCCTTTGTGTCAGCGTTGATTGGGAGAACGTTGAGATATGGGCGATGCGTGACAGGGGACAGGCGACATGAATGCATACACACCCTGCTGTACATCAATTCACTCACTGGCAACGGGAATATTCAAAATATATTCATGGAATGTTCTGAGCTATTTCAGCAAGGGATCACATAATATTACCTCCACACAGTGATAAGATAAGCTATATTTCATATTTCCATGTATTTTCATTCATTTTCCCATTTTGGGGAAGTAGTAGGAAGAGTTTAGCCTTAGGCAAGATTAATAAGCATTTAAAACGGTTTCACTGCTAACCGGCAAATCATAGTGTGTGTTTCAGAGTATTGTTCACTACTGAGTGGCCATGAATGGCATAAATAGATTGTATACCTCAGCTGCAAGTCAGCGACTGCAGGAACAAATAAAAAACTGAACACATGTGCTTTACTTATACAACTTCACACACACACACGCAAAATGGTTCTCACATAAGCTATAAACAGGAAAAAAAACAGACATATTCCATCTTTAATCTGAGCTATAATTAAATGAAAACATGCCTTCAGGTGGATTTTGTTTTTTTCTCAAAAGACAGAATTCAAAGCACTTAACCCTGATTAGATAGTGACTGACAACAGGAGCTAAAATAGCTGCTGCAGCAACTACAAACACCAAGTTGGTGTTGTTAGCTAACGTTTGTGAAGCACTGATAAGAACCCCGACCTTCTAACCAAAGCAGAAGGCCCTTTCTTCGTACAATCTCTAAGACTTTTTTTCAGGGCTTGTTGTCTTCATAAGGGAAGCTCCTGAGAATCTGTTGCAGAAAACTTTAGATTGGTGGCAAATGTCAAATTAGCATCCATGTTAAAGTCATGACAGAAATCTTCTCAGCAGAGTGACAGTATGAGGCGCCTCCCTCTCTTTAACCGTCAGAGGTCCTAATTTTATGGCCGGTTGATGTAAGCTTCAGAAAACTTGTGCCCACAACTGTAACATGGTTTAATAGTTGACATTATAACAAGCAAGCGCAGCCGGCATAATTGAAGCCCTCCCCAAACGGTGTTTTTATTTTGCTCCCCAGTTTTGAAATATAATCAGTTTGCCTAATTTTATTGCATTTCCTAATGATGCTCGCCCAGAGCAATTGTTCTGTGTGTTCCTTAGCAAACAGTGCGTGTCAGCTCACTGAGATTAATCTTGATTACTTTAGCCCTTGATGAAGTAGGCTACAATAATGCTTTAATTGGGGAATATTACCACATAGAGGAAAAAAAACAGTGATAGATAGAGCAGGAGATTGATGTTTGACTCCAAACTGCACTAATTGCAGCGTTGTTTTGAGTGATTAACATTAAATGGATCAGTGACTAGGGTGGGAGGCTGAACATAAACAACAAATAGGGACCCATATCTATAATTTCAGTGTTTTCCTGATACTTATGTCACGTCTTCAATAAGCATTTAACTCAAGAAATACGCTCTTTAATTTGTTTTTTCTTTTTAGTCATCCTATAACATCTGTAAGCTGCTTACAGTAGTATTAGAAATAGTTTTACATGAATATTAGGACAGTTAAATTGTTAATTCTAATTTTTGAACTAATTTCACATGCATATTAATAAATATTGTTATGCAAAAATTCTTCAAAAGATCTTTGCATGACTAATTTTCTGTTCATTGCCCTTTGTGTGGACCACAAACAATTTTAAAAACATTAATGCTACAAACTGAGTTTACGTTGTTGTGTTTAGTCCATGGAGAATTAAACTGTTTCCACTGACGGCTGTCCTCTCAGTCTGTTGGTTTCTTTCTGTACACAACATTAAACACTTCTCTTCAGTGCATAAATGCAGATCAATGAATTATAACATGAAAAGTAGAAGAAATCCCCCTTTCTTTTTGTTTGATAGTGAAATAAACATATTTTACATCAACTTAACATATGCTCAAGGTGATATTATGTATAATAAACATATTGTTTTACATTTTCACTTTTTAAATAATGTTTATTTTTTAAACCTTGTTAAACCCAACCTTTTATCAAATATTCATAATAAAGGTTTTTCCTTGTTTTTGTTTTTGTGCCATTGAAGCCAGAACGGTTTAGTATCAGTTTCACTTGTCATTATTCAAATTTAAAATATGGAACTAATACTGGATTTTGTTTATGTAATCATAATTACCATTATTGAAAGTTATTTGGGTTACATGTGACAAATCTCACAGCTTCTAGGAGGATAAGTGATTTAGTGGTTTTGGAAGGAGCAAATAAATTAATATCCAGATTTTCATCTTTTGAGTTTTGTCAAAATTAAAACAGGAAAGTTGAAATCTGCAGCATGTGGTCAGTATTTATTGGACCATTAATGCCAATAACTCTTTACCTTCTCTCCCAAAGCTCTAAATAAGTCAGGACCTCCGTAGCTCCCTTAATATATTTAAAAAACTCCAAGCGGGAGAAGAAATTCAGGACTGTTGCTGTAACCTCATCACCTGATCCTGCAGCGTACAGTATAATCAAGACAAAAAGATATGTGTTTATGACAGTACTTACTACAGACTACAGCACACACCCTGAGGGCAACACCCAGTTCTGCCCATGCAGCTTTCCTGCTGTTCTGCCCCATCTTCACTTGTGCTATATTGTACATGACACGGGTGGGTACACACACACACACACACACACTGCTGTACAGCAACACACTACTCTATGCTTGAGCTGTGGGAGAGGCCCAATCTGCTTGGTTGGGACAGTTGTCTTGCGAGGTGTTGTACGCTGACTGGACATATGCTGACCCCTTTCGATTTTTTTTGTGCTGACTTTGGTGCCTCTTTGTGTCACGACTTTGTGCCCAGTTTCATTTACGAGGGGATGCAAAGGGAGAACGCTTCCTTTGTACACATTGTGGGAATCTGTTTCTTGTGCTTCAAGTTCTGCCTGTTAAATTAAAGCAATGTCACACAATACATAATAAAATCAACATTTTCCAGCTTTCCCTGGAGAAACCAGAGAATCGGTAGCTTCTGTATAGAGAGGACTTCCGATATGATAATTTGACTGATGATTAAATAATACACAACTTCAAAAATAGCTCCTCTTTAGATACACAGACTGATCCAGATTTTCCCTGCAGTTCAGTTTTCATTTGATCCCTGTGACTGACACCTGACAGACAGTGTGGGACTACAGAGTTAAAGGTAAACAAAGCTGTGCTCACACCTCCACAAAACCTGTCACCTGTTCTCAGCAGCTGAAGACAAGAAGTTGGGACGGACCAGCAGGTATAGAGTCGTCCGCCTAAGCGTCTGGACATTGATGCTGTCTCACGATGGTGTGAATGTGTCAATACAGAGCCGACCACCTTTCGTACACAAATACAGCTGAGGAAATGTGCTTATGTCCAAGTCAACAAATTGTATCCACATGAAAAATCAACAATGTGTAGGAGTGTGTCGTCAAGCATATGTGTATTTTTAAATCCCACATGCTATCAAATGAACGCAAACAAATTCAGTATTTATGATGTAGTTCTTAGTCAGGATCAAAGGGTCAGCCATGGGACTCCTGAAGCCATTTCAAATCCAAAACCCTTTCTCTGAGAGGCCTGATAAGATGCAGAAGGATCAGTCATGCTGGCAAAACAAAACAAAAAAAATCATAGTAATCTGTCACGACATGTTAAAAGGAAAAAAAAAACTTACTCTACAAAAGCTGCTTTAAAAACTGGTAATGCAAATTTAAGTGGTGAAATTAATGCAGCAAGCAAGCAAGTTTAAATTTTCATCCTCCATTCCTGAGTGTCTACAACAATGTTAAATAAAGGTTTGTGCAAAGCTTCTGTACAGGTCAGACAATGGGAGCTAATTGATAGCTGACATAATGTTGTTTGCATTACTCTAAGCGTCTTTTTTATTATGTGTGGTGAAGTAGGATCTCACTGGTTCCAGCTGTTGGGAACTAGTTAACAAATCAAAATTGCCAGGGAACTGATAGAACATTGATACATTACACCAAGCCACCAGTGAGCTGGAAAACCATGTGTTGACCGGCCGATATTTTAAAATCATGTCTTATTGTTATATGCACTTTAGAAATGAAGATAATGAGATTTGGATCAGTTTTCTAATAATTATTATTCATCACTGATGTAGTTTTAAGACCCAGACACTGGTCCTGAATATCTTTTTTGTCAAAGAAAAGGTGCAGGTGTCAAAATAGCTTGAGTGCTTTTGAGACAGGTTGGAGATATACACAACTCTGCAACTATTTTTTATACAAAAAATGATTGCACATTTTTTTTAACATGTTCAAAACTGAAGTGAGAACATTGTAAGGCTTTACAATCCACATGAGAAAACCGAGAACTCCTACAAACATTTTGAGTCTCCCTCCAAAAGTCACCAACAGCGTGGCTGCACAATTTTAGAAAAACTTGCAATGTGCAAAAAAAATATTGTTTAATATTGCTATGAGGATATCAGTTGCAAAAAACCTCCATTACCTCTTGCCTCACTTTCTCTTCTATCATTACTATCATCAAAACTAGTTGGCGTCAAGGCCAGTGAGAGTCTGTTGGATTGAGCAAATATATCACTAGAATGTAGAACATAAATTTAATTGTTGTGAGGGAATAATATAGAAGGATTACCAAGAGGGATGAATACTTTTGCATGGCACTGTGTGTGATTTTTGTGCACCACATGTTCCCTTGATCTGGGAGTTAATACCAAAAGTGCACTCTCTTTGTAAAGTTTACCCAGGTTTGTGTATTTGTTGGATTTAAGTGTGGTTTTCTCATACAATTAGAGCTCTTTTCCTTCTAATCTCCTGGCTTTACATCATACAAAGTCCAACGGCAGCTTTGGCTCACAGGAATTTTTGACAGTTGACAGTCACTCCTGGTTGGCTTGTCAGAGCTCAGCAAGGCAAGCACAAACACACACAACAGGAGACGAGGAAGAGCCAACTGTACACTAAATAAACCTGCTTGTCATAATAATGATGAGAGCCGACTCCATTATGTTCTTTTGAGTTTATTTCTCTGATTTACCGCAGTCAGAGCGACGCGTGCCTGGGACAGTCTCCAAGGTTGCTGTCAGGGGGAATTTAATGTCCTTGGCTTTAGCATCTTTCTGAGAGCCTGTCACATCGGCTCAGCACTGACTGGCATACCAGCCAGGACCTCTGGCATTGTGAATAATAATAGAATATTGATACTGCTAAAGCACAGTGGTGGGATGCTTCCCCCTTCTTTTAATGCAGGACCTTAACTCAGCTCTTTCTTATACTTTCCAGCCTCAATGTATCTGCAAACCTGCTCAAACATGAAACTTCTAAATTAGCTAACAGCCATAAAAAATGCAGGTGTGTTCCATGCTTTAATTATTAGCAGGATTTCTTTACAGCTACCCACACAGAAATTCACAAATAAACAAATTGAAATTAACACCTCTGTTATGGCTGTTACATAAGGCGCAGTGCATGTGCCTTCATGTGGACTTAAAAGCAATGATTCATCTTTGAGAAAAACTGGGAGCTCATCCAACTATCATTATTCATGTTTCCACCACGATTACATCGACCAGTACTGGCATGACCACACCAGTGCTTTAAATTTTCTCATAATATTAACTGGTGCTGTTTTTCTTTCCCAGGCTTGTTTTTGATCCCATAAAGTGGCAGTTTAGTGGAGCAGAGTTTAATCACCATATGCTGAAAATGCAAATTCATATTTATTTTGCTGAGAGCTAAAAATGAGCCTCATACTGTATGTTTAGTTTTGCAATATTCTATTTTCTGAGCATAATTAGGGATGACAATACATAATACAGCCCTGTACTTACCAGGTACATACCTGGTAAGTATCCAGTATGTACTCTGGTACTTAAATGTTGCATACTAGATAAGTATCTGGTACTTACAGGGTATGCTCCTTTATTATGTATAGTGTTTTGCTACTAAACATCAAATTATCATTTGAAAAATACATTTATTAGAGTTTTAATTGGTGTCATCATATTTTCTTTGAAAGCTTCTTTTTGTGCAACAACAATCTGAAGGTAAATGTCTAATTGAGCTTTCTAACTAAAAAAATAAATAAATAAAATAGAAGAAATGTCAACCATCATTGTGTTTTACTCATAACTATGTGGCTGGGGAAAAGATCTGTTCATATCTGTTGAATGTAAATTTTCTAACACAGATACCATAAAGTCTTTACAACAAGATTACAATTTTATGTTATTGCGCTCATATAAACCACATAATCAATTTTAGTTTATGTCATCACAAGGCACATTGATTTTGATGTAAACATAATTATCAACAAGCATCAGACTGACTCGGCTAGGCATGTGAGCGAGTTCATCATCAAGTAAAACACTTTTCAACGTGTTATCATATTTACTTTTTTTCATTAATGAATTTAACATTTGCATGAAGTCAGAAATACCTTTGTGATAATCTGCACAGAAAGATTTTATGCACAAATTCAGATTAATTGACGATATGCCTCATAGTTTTCTGCTGTGTGTGCACTCACACTATTGTTTACCTGTTTATAGTTTCTTCTATAGTTTCTTTTTGGATTATAAATACTTTATTGTAGCACATTCAAGGCAATATGATGATGACTTTGGGGTTTTGCAACTTTCATATTCAACTTTATTTACAATTTTTCCAACTAAAACTCTTCAAATCCTTGAAAAACTCTGTGCTGGGGCTGTTCTCTAAATTATAAAACATTTGAAAGTTTCACCGTTTCGACCCGGCCAGTGCTGTCCGCTCTCCGCCTGCGCTCTCCGTCACCATGCCAGGCGTTGGCATAAGAAACTATTTTCAATAATTGATTCTGCACTCTAATTGAACAGCAAGCCCGAACGACATAGCTCATTACTTTACACATTAGTTAATTATCGGAGAAGTAGGACAAGTCAATAAAAGTGAAGGCAGTAAATTCCGATACTAATTAGCCAAGCTTCCTTCGAGACATATTTAAAGGCAGATTAGTTACCTGAATGTCCCGGTGTGGAATCGGAGTAGGGGGGTGAAGTGGGGTGGGGTGGAGAGGGTGTGTTTGTGCATATGGGCAGGGTGACACTCAAACAGGAGAGTGTTGAGGTTAGCTGCTTGAAATCAATAAAACGGGAGAAATTAAATATATGGCAGTGCCAGGAAGTTCACAAATAAACTTGGGACAAGGTCTATGTCTAAATTCTGACACTTGCATTAATTTTGAATAAAAATAAGCTAACATTTTAAGTTTTGTTTTGTAGTTTGTAGTCCAGATGACAAACATAGAGCAGCTATATTAATTTAAATATAAATGATTATAAATAGACTTCTATGTGATTGAAGACTTTTCAGATTAATGTTCCATGTGGTTCATCAGAAGTACCAACTGGAATTGTGCCTTTGACATATTACTTCACACTGATTAATGAGGAGAATTTATTAAAACAATTTATTCCCCTTTATTATGAGCCTCTTTGCCTCTATTTGTTTTCCTGGCTAACACTGCCAATAATAACCGTTTGACGCATTGGGCCCACTGCAAATACCCGTGACCGGGTCCGTGCTCTCCTAACAGGGGGGGCCTTGCAACAATGTAGCGCAGATGCCCCGTCGGCCAATCAGGAGGCAGGGAAAAGGCCTGGGCGATGCAAGCGCTAGCGTCTTTTTCACATGCAAATGCTACACTGTGATAATAAACACCTGACATGGAGCATGACTGAATTATCCTGCCTGTTTAATCAAAGAGTGAACTGTAGCTCCCAGCCTTTTGTTCTGTTTTTGTTTTGAATTACTTTTATATTCAACTGTAAGATTTCATCATCTCTTCTTCCCCTCTCTATTCTTTTTCATTTTACATATTTTTTTTTTAACTTCCACTTTTTTCTAACTCCTTCTCCGTCCCGTTAATCTCCCCTCCCTCCCATCTCTCAGCTGTTTTCACACTCATACATTATCACTTTTTTCCGTCAATTGGCTTTAGCAGTGCTAAGTTTTCTGAGAAGGCATTGGCAGGGGCCCCCTTGGGGATGAGGAAATGACAGAAGGCGGCCTTTTATTTACCTCTGTGGCCCCTACCGTGTCATCTGCTTAATCATGTGGCTAATCGACAACACTGTCTCCCCGCTTGCCTGCGCCTGGACAATGGGGAACCTCATTCATATTTAATACAATGGAGTGTTTAAGTCATTGCACGCGTCTGAGGAGGAGGATATTGTGTTTCATTGTGAAGGGCTCCACAGGGACCTCCTCCCTGCCCACACAGGCCTCCCTATCCGCCCTCCTCTTTCCAACTAGCATATGCTTGGCAATTCTGGTGTTAAGCAGGCGGTCCCCGGCCAGTGCAGCTGGCCGGATGCGAGACACTCAGCCTGGTATCAAAGCATTAATTCCCATGATTAATTCAAATGAGTAATTCTGCCTTATCATGGCTTAAGAAAAATAACCAAGACAAATATGTACTCCACTGACGAACGAATTATGTGGAAGTGTGTTTAATTATGCAACAGGGTGCATAATAAGAGATCCTTTTTTTCCTTCCAACACTAATCTCTGAGCCACCTCCAGTTTAGAAAGCATAGTGTCAGATGCTGGGCACCATGTGTTGCCTCTGTTCTCTCTAAAAGGGGATTTATCCCACAAAACAGATTACTGTGTGTTTTATCTGTTAAGTGTCTGTTGCTACTTAACCACTCTCCAAAGCCTCTCAGAGCAACATTGCTGTAGTCCGGCTTGGCCTTGGCTGACGTCTTATATTACTGCAAACTCCTCTTTTGATGCGGGCAGTCAATATCTGGTCCCTCTCTCCTCCCCATCAGTTTCTCTCGGCCTATCTCTCTCTCACTGTCTGCTCTCCTCCCTGCTTCTTTAAAAGATTAACCAGGGTCATTAAGGACACAGAGAAGGTTCATTCCGTCATTATGAGCAGCAAATTAATCATGCGGGGGAGGCGGGGTGTGCACGAGGAGTGCAATTTAATGACACACTTCCCTGGACTGATTACTTGTGTTCTCGCTAATCACATTTGTTAACTACAGTGCACCTATGATGGTCCTTTTGGTATTTGGTCTCCCAAGTCCACGGGCCTCCTAAAAGACTCCCTCACATGCTTTATTTTCTCCTCCGAGCAAATTAAAGAACATAAAAGAAACAGCTGTGTGCAACGCGGTGCCCTGACGAGCCTATTACTATCACGTCTTCCCTGAAAGAGCTTAACGGCGTCCTATAACCTTAAAATGAGAGAATGCCAGTCGCTGCAGTTTTACTGTTGCAGGGCTGGGGCAGCTTGGCTCCCTCATCCCTCACTTCTTGTCTAAATGAAAGAAGCTTGGTGCCATTAAAACCCACCACCATTAGGGCTGGCTGGCTTCATTTGTCCTCCATTATTACCGAGGACGGGCTCAGCCTTTAGAGCCTCAGAGCTGAGGAGGGGGACGATAGAAACAGAATACAGGTTAGACAGAAGGCCACTGCCCAGTTAATAAGGGAGGGAATCTCAGGGCAGGTAAGGGTCAAACTGGACACTTCCTAGCATGCAGCAAAGAGCCATTCATCTGAATGGAAATGTCAGCAGGGACCATCAGGTCAACAGCTCCAGGCTAACTTGGGCCTGGGTGTGACTCCTGACACTCAACAGTGGACAGGGGCCAGATAATGGGTTTAGGACCCTGATGGTTATCTCCTCAACTCTGGCTTGTTTTCATTCCTCTCCTCCTCTGCCCCTCCTTCCTCCTTTTCGTCCTCTCCACACCCCCCTCTAATGACAACTGAGGAGGGGTTAAATGGTCTAATTCCACAGAGGTTTTTTTTTTTTTTTTTTGTAGGGGGAGAAGATACGTGACAGATGTATTGCGATAAACATGATGCTGTCGTTACTTAGAAAGAGCAACACAGAAGCAGCATGAATGAATGGAAATGTTTTTGTGATGTGTGCCAGTACTATCTATAAACGGCAAGAAGCCCCGCCTCATAATTGGTTGCTTTTTTTTTTTTTCAGATCACAAACCAGATCTGAGTATTTTTCTTCTTACCATCCAATTCTTCATTTGACAAATGGACTTATCTAAGCCTTTAAGGTAGTTTTAAGAAAACCTTTGTATTGATTTAAATGTTTTCAATCACCCTGATTTCAGAATCTTGTCAGATGAAAATTGCGAACTGACATCTCCTATTTGATGACTGCAGTCAAAAGACTTTTGCTCCCAAGGGCTAAAAATACTTTTCTGACATGTGAAATGTGGAACATGCAGGAATGCAACCTCTTCTTGTGGAAAACAGCAGACAAATATCCACATGTTCCTCATGTCAAAATCTGTTGAAGCATTTGGATTCCTTTGATTTTTTTTTTCTTTTTAAATTTTTTTTTCTTGCTCATACTGAGACGGCTTAGGGAAGATCCTGAAAAGACCTTTTGAAATGGACCAGAGCTGGCAGTCTGGCTATTTGGTAACCCCCTCCTTTTCCTGGGCCTGTTTTACAATCTCATTAAATCGGCCCTTTGTTTTGCCACTTTCCAAGCTCTGATCTCTGGCTTAGGACGAGTCAAGAGGCCGAGACAGTTTGAAAAAGGCTCCCTCCGCCACAAAGAGGCCGCTTGTTCGCAATCATTCCCCTCTTCAGCACCAGCCAGACAAAAAAAGGAGAGGGAGAGAGCAAGAGGGTCATTCACTGGCGCAATATCGTGAGAACTTAATGAAAGTTTTATAACTCTTGAAATGTTTATGACCTTCTCACTCAGCAGCTTGTTGTACCAATTAATGGCTGATTCTGACAAGAACTCGTGATCCCAGCCGGTCCTGCGAGGCTAAATAAGGCAAATCTATAATACAAGAAAATATAAATAAACTAGTAAAATGTATACATGTTATTACCAGAAAACAAAATCATTCCCCCTTTTAACCTAGGTGGCAATACCTTCAGTAGATGCCTTCCGTATTTAGTCCTGGCTCTTTATTTGCTAAAGGGAGGCTCAGCACATCAGGATTTTATAATCTCTTTGGCAGTCCAGGCCTCTGACCAAGTCTTCCTCCTCTCTGCTGTCTATAGCAGCTTTCCAGCTTTTAATCAATCCCGATTATATTGTGCAACATTTCTCGTGATTATGCCACTAACTTTACTTGGTGTAAAAATATATATTTATTAGGAAGTGAAATTGCAACGATCAGAGTTTGATTTTATCAATTTAACTGCATCCTGTTAGGATCCAAATAAAGCACTGGAAAGTGTTGCATCAAAAAGCCAAATGAACAGCTCTTTTCAGTCAGTAGACAGTAGTTACTGAATTACTCATCTAGCAGGGAGCACAGATTCATCTTGGTACCGTGAACCTGTCATAGAGCAATGGAGGGGAATCCAGAGCCCGTCTGAAACAAATGACAAAGTCTATTGCCCAAGGCCCCTCTCTTCTTCTTCTTAACAGCTATGCTGAGAAGCCATCACTGTCCACAAAATATGATAAAACCCATGCCATAATAGGATTCATAAACATGCCCAAATACAATTTGCTGAGATGTATTTCAGGAAAAGACAATCATTTACAACTTCTGAGGGGGATTTAGAATAAGTATGTTTGTATGCAAATCCGCCAAGCACGCTTTATGTACTTCGCTCCCACAGATCATGAAAGCGCATTAGATTTATGGCAATGCGTGTGCATAATTGTGAAAATGGTGGGGTTGTGGGGGGGGGGGAAAGAAGAAGAGGTCTCAGGAATTATACACAGACTTTCGGGGGTTTTGATTATTGTAGAACGAGCCCAGCTTTCATGCCCCTGACATGGAAAACAATCGCTGCCACTTGGCTGAGTCCTGGGCATCCAGGCCCCCATTGCTTCCACATGGGACGCCGCCAACATTCGCTTTTGGCAATAAAGATAGCTGAGGACAAAAGACAGACAGCAAGTACCTCTTGGCAAATTTGTATTTGCAGACACGGGCTCTTAATCTAAACTTTTTTCTTTAAATTATGACAAATAACAGGTAAAACAAACTTTATTCAAAGCAAAATTTAGGTAAAATAAGCATTGATCTGTTTTGGAGAGTTTGGGGAACAAACTGAGGTCCTGATTGATCTTCAGTGGTGGAATCTGAATTAAATAAAGGCAGTATTCTGGCTTGGTCTTATAAAAAAAGGTATACCATTTTGACTAATAAAACTACATTTGCTACCAACAAAGAGGAGAATCACCTGCATTTCACCACCTTAACTTGATTTTCAGAGAATTTTCTCCCACACATCTTGTTTGGGGAGCCCGTCTGTGCAATGTGGCATGAATTTAGGCGTCTTAGCAGCCACCTTTTTCTCTATCTGAGCCAGTAGTGGGAGCAGAATAGGGGGAGGTGGGGGCTTGACCAAAGAATCTGGAGTTTTTTTAGAATGAGAGTTCAAAGGAGCTCCCCGCAGCCTACATAAACCACCCTCAATTGGCACAAAGAGGAAACTCAATTTGCAGGGAGCTGTGCTGTATACTTTTTATAGAGGAACTTTTAGTCATTAGGCCATATACTCCATCTCGCTCAAAGAGTCCAGTGACACGGTAGGAGGCCGCAATGTGCTTCTTCTACAAAAAACTGCAGAGAGAAAAAAAAAAAATCTCCTAATGAGAGCCCAGCGAGTCTTCAGATGGTGTCCTGTTTGTTCAGCAGAGCAGGGGAATCCGTGTTAACCCTTCCACAACAAAATCTGCTTAGAAGGTGTAATCCTATCTAGTATGCATGTAGCAGTCTTCAGGCAGGACTGTGCAGGAAAAACAGCCAAAGATGCTGTATCAAATCAAACATATGTGTGAAAAAATGCCCTCTTTGGGGCAACAATCGTATGGCATTGAAAGAGACTGTTAAAAAAAAAATCTAGTTAAGGGCTGTCATATTCGTTTTAGTCAAATGGGATTTGAGAACAAAACACAGTTTGAAACACGACAAAAACAGACCCAATAGTTGATCTGTTTACAAAAAACACTCAGATTTGCTATGAACACTTTATTCAAAGCAAGTCCTTAGCAGCTTAAAGGAAACACTGTAATACAATGAACCACACTTAGTGGAAATAAATTATATTTTTGTCGATATAAGTCATTAAAATAAAACAGAAGTAGAGGAAAATATATAAAAATCATTTTGACACAAGAAATAATTTAATAACTCCTAAAGTAAAATGATAAAATGTTAATTTTTTTTCTTTATGTGTTACTGATGAATGTTTTTAAACAGTTACTTTATGACGCAGTCACACCAATGTTTCCTATGTTTTTAAATATTTTTTTTGATCATTTGTTTTTAACCCCATTTTTTTAAACAAGTACTTTTTCAGAAATCATATTAATGCTGATAAAATTATCTATTCTTGGTTTAGGGCCAGTGCAAATGTCATTTTTCATTATTTTCACCACTTTCATCCCATCTTCATTCTGTCTAACCTTCGTAAACTTTGACCTCACCACCTTACCCTCTCCAGCCATCATATGTTTTAACTCTGTGTCCTTTATCGCCCTTCTCCCCCCCGACAATGTATGGCAGATTAATGACAGCTAATAATATCTGATGTTCCTGGACATTGTGTCTGGTAATGAGATGCATTCCCAATGGGTAGGCAAGGTGTCACCACTAACAAATTCACCGTTGCCGTGTGCAATTAGCCTGTAAAAAGGCTGGAAAAATACACTAAATCAGTACCGGCTAAGATGGATGAAGCACGCTGAAAGAAAAATACCCCTTTGTTGCCAAACACCCAGCGTAGAAGAAGAGAGAGAGAAGGAGAGAAAAATGTCTCTTTTCCTCCTCCACATCTTTCTCTTAGAGGAGATGTGGACAGGTTACCTTTATGGAAACATTATTCCTTGACTGCTCCCTGGCAGGAGTTCATTACAGCTCAGCCCAACGTTGAAATATTCTCTGCAAAATGTCAGCATATGTAAATGAGGACTCAGTGCTCATTCGCATGTCATGTTTTGTTAAAAGTTGTTGCAACCTTTCTTTGCTCTTTATTTCTTGCTTTCCTTTCCTCGTTCTTCCTCATCGCTACAGATTCTACCCACTTCTAAAATAATAAACATGTAAATTATTTAATTTACCATTTAGCCTCTGAGTTTTACTTAGTAAATATACCATAAAAATACCTGAAAACATTAATAATGTTATGGTAATGTTTCAAATATTATCTCTATGCTTTAACGTCTGCAAAGAAAAAGTTAAATCAGACGCCAAATAATGATTTCTGTGTTGTGACTGCTTTTATATCTGTTCTAGTAGGCCATGTTAAATCATGTTCAACAGCATTGATCCCCCAGGGCAGTTTAAATATTAGTGAGCATTAAATCAATATCATTGCAGGCTGTTGTTACACTCTAAAAAGGACGCTGGCATGATTCAACATTTATGCAAAACAACAGCTAAACTCTGGCATAATGTCTTGGCTGGTGCCATCCTCACTGTATACGGGCCCCGTGGCTACTCTGAATGATGAGAATGGATAGAGCTTCCATTCACAGCCATCCATGTGTGCCCAGTAGCTTAAAGCAGCAACTAGTTGCCCACTGATCCTCTCATGTGACAGTTAGCACAACTCAGAACAAGCTGCTAATGCTATGCACCATACTGCTTTCCAGGGTGAGTGTGAGGCTGACTTAGACAGGGGGTGATATGGTTAATAATTTTCCACATTTTGGAGCTCGTATGGGCATCTGCTCACTTTATGCTGCTGCTGTATGCATATATGAATGTTTCAGCTTGTCAGTGTTGTGCTGTCAAAAATTTATTTCATGCAAGGGCACACAAGATTTCGACTAGTTCACCTAGAGGTGCAAGGGAGAAATCCCTTTTTGCATCGTGTCTCTGTAAAAGAATAATGCCATGCTCCCATATTCAGCAGCTGACTCCAGCTCTGCTTTGTGCCCAACTGTGGGGGTTCTATACGCCTAATGAAAATTACATCTTCACCCGCACAGTTCTTGCCTATCTGGCTATACAAGCTACATAATGCAACAGATGAGCATTGGGGCCATGGTGTCAAAGTTTGGTAGCTTTTCTTAAGCAGGATCAAACTGGAAGCAGGGGAACATCGCTGGCAGTGATGTGAATTTAATGAGTTCAACAGTAAAAATATTCCCTTTTCACGTATAATGAGAATGACAAACAGGTTGGCGCAGGGTAGACTTTTTGAGTTGACTTTTTTACTGGGAAAATCTTTTTATGCAATATCATTATATGAGGGGTAAAATTGATATAAAAATGAACTTTTTGGAATAATTGACTCCGTGCTCATAAGGAGAGGGGACCCCATCATTTGTTATGAGCCAAATGTATGCTACAATATAGAAAATCCAGTTAGAAGAAAAGTGATGAGTTTTAGGAAGGCACTGAAATCTACATGCAAATGCATAATAATCACACATCTACAATATTGCGGCGTTAAGAAAAAAATACCTTGAATTCAATTATCTCGTGGGCTGGAATAATCATAATGTTATTGGAAACTCAATTATAGAGGCAAGCCATGTCTGGAAATTAGCTGAACTTAGCTAAGGCAAGTCAGCCCCTTGAATTCATCAAGTATGGATTATCACAATATTACATGTTCACTTTGATTCTGCTGTCCAAAGACAAACATTCACAGTCACTACTGCACAGTCCCCACGTTTGTTTTATTCATGAACTGCGCTCTGATCTATTATACATACAAAACTGATTCTATGCTGATTGCCTCAGGCTAAAAGGCTCAGACATAGAATTAATTATATTATATACACATGCATGATAATTGTGTATGATTCGGTCAAACACAGAGGTATTTCTCTATGTGTGATTACTATTGTTGCTTCACTGGCAATTATTTTCATTATTGTTGCTAATATTGTTAATGTTATTGTTTTCTCATTACAGCATTTCTCTGGGGCTTTATTTTGAAGATATTAGGATGTATGTGACCGCTACTCTGGAATAAATCATGGCAGCGGCTGACAAGGCCCATGACATTAATACACAAACGGCATGCTCATATAGCAGGAAAATTACTCTGAAATTAAACACCAGGCTAGCACAGGTCGGGCACAGGAAGTAGAGATAAGGGCGCTAATTCATTAAAAAATATTAATGAAATATCCCCTTCAACGCAGTGCACATGGAGACAACCATACTTTTGAATATTGCAACATTAAAAGCCTTTCCTCTGGCTGATATGAAGGGTAGATTTTTCTTTATTAATAATATTATACTGGTTGATACTTTTACTCTGTTTTCCATGCTTGAGCATGATTGAAAATATCATTTCCATTTGGTACTGGAAGCGTCACGCTTGGTTTTGTTATTAAATTCCAACACACACTGCAAAGCCCGATATAATTCCACCCCGAGCCTGTCCAAAGACATTTGCAGGAAAATGCCCTGGCTTTATGCAGAGTGTTGGACCTATGGAGGTCAACTGTATGCCTGGTTGGCATTTATAATAACATGATACATTTAGGCATGGACCGTGAAAAAAGAAAGAAAGTGTATGGATCTTTGTTCATATTTGCATAGATCCATCTGCAATGTATGCTCACTTCCAGGTCAAAGTTTTGAATAAGAATATTGAAGAGAAAATCTATTGTTTTTAAATTGTAAAAATACATTTTCTTGTGGAATATACTTTTATTTGTGACTCCAACAACAGCAAATAAAACACCTGGAAGAGTTTTGGCAAATTAAAACACAAAGCTAGATAATAATAATAAAAAAATACACAACACAGCTGCATTTTCTTTTCTTCTGCAGTCCAGCATCAATTACTCTTGTAATTTGTGTGCTCTTTTGTGTATCCATGTCTGTTTCAGTTAACTTTGAGAGTTTCTTTCAGTTCTCTCTGTCACTAGCCTCACCCCCTGTTCCCTCTGCTCCACTGCCTGCCACGGCTGAGCCGGGGAACACGCAGCCTCGCTCCAAGACGACTTCAATCCCCTATTATCAGGAGAGCGCACATTGCCGCTCACAAGGGTTTAATTTATTTGTGCCTGTTTCAGCCCAAGATTAAAGTTTAATTGGCGCTGACTGGCAGCTCCCAAGTTTTGACTAATTCTCCTTATCGGGAATCCTTACCGAGTAGCTGTGGGCAATGTGAGGCCTGCCTGCTTGCCTGGGTGCATGGCAGCAGTGCCCACACACACACACACACACACTCACATGCACACATCACAGACACACATTTGTACTCAGAGGCCAACATGCAGCAACATAATAATCCCTTATTTTAATTGGTTGATACATTGAGTACCTGTGACTTAATGTTTTTTTAAGTTGTGTGGCGTTGGGTCTGTGCATATGTTGGTGTCTTTGAGTTTTAACTCAGTTTTTCCTTGGCAAGACTCCCAAAACCTTCTGAATATTTGACTAATTAGTCAAGCATCACATAAGTCACCTCATATGTTATAACTAATTTCTGAAAGTGGGACTATTGTGCTTCAGTGCAGATCCTTTGTGTTTTAAAAACACAATTGAGTCTTTATGACTTTATGTATATGGATAGATACATTTAAAAGTAAAATTATCCTGTAGCAAACAGAGAGAAAAAAGGCTGCATCTTTGAATTGTGTGTGCATGCTGCTAATGTTTTCACATTTTTCATGAATCGTTTTACCATAAATCATTATAAAGTGTATTACCATGGAGGAATGCATTTCCATAAATGCATCTTTCTGTCAGAGGGATACACAAGCATAAATAACACTGATAATCTTGGGCTGTGTTTGATCAGCCAAATCTAAGTTCTGAGGGTGCAATCATTTGTGACCTGTAATATTAGCGGCAGCTATTAAAAGCTGTGGAGGATTTGCAAGGCTTCATTTAGCCGGTCGGGGAGATGTGCGTGAAATAGAGTTCCTTTGGTTGTAACTAATGTCTTTAATGAGCAGGGCTTCTGTGTTGCAGCTCCTAAACTGGGAAGCGCTGGATTAGGAGAGTTCTCATGAGGGGAAATGGACCCTGGTTCAAACACCCTGACACAAAAGCCTTTATCAAAGTATTCTACTGATGGGCTTTAGATGAGCAGATAAACACACACTCACGCTTTCTTATTATTAAATTATGTAACATTTAAGTAGGCTACATTACTTTGATCATTTATCAGTGTTTCCTAGAAAACGGTCGATTCATCATCCTTGTTGTTTGCTACAAAAATACAAGTGTTTGAAAAGCTTCTGTATTAGAATGTTTAGCATTATGTGATGAAATTAGACTCTTCTTCTTCCAAACAGGATCCCATCAGTTACTCTTCTTGCTGGGGATTTATGACCCATTGTGACCAAAGCTAGAACAGCTATTCAAACAGGCTAACCACCTGCTACAGCTAGTATTGTTTAATGGATAGATAAAAGAAAAATGTTGATTTTATCTTTTTCCTAAGAAAAAAGGTGAGATTGCATTTTACCAGTAGTTTTATCTGTCTAAAGGTTCAACCCCATTAAACTAACTCATAAGATTTGTAGGTGAAAGCCCTCCATTGGTTGTGTGTTTTGTAAATCATTCCCTGGAGTTACCTCTCAGCTTCACTACTGTAAACATCTAAACTATAACAACTTCTAAAAATGCCCTGGATCTGAAATCAGGCAGGACTGCAACATTTATTGTCTAACATTTTTATATTGGGTTTATATTCTAGTAGCCATCAGTTAAAAAATCAAAGTGACATTACTGTTTCTGTCTCTAATACCGATGTGACACCAAGTCAACCAAGCAAATAGAAGCTGCACTGATTTATCTGAAGCTGTAGTGATAACTGCTTTGAGCATTTATTAAGCAATGTCATTGCCAAAACTGGCTTTTATAACGATCCCAAAAACCTGAATGCAATAATTTCTCTGATGTGTAAAGGCCTTTTGAAGTTCAGTTCAAAAGGTTCATTGCTTCTTTAGTTTTTGTAAGGGCAATAATTCAAAGCATGGGTCCCCAACCACTGGTCTATGGATCATTTGGCACTGGGCCACTCAGAATAACTAAAAATGTTCTTTAAAGATCTATATAAATATGTTTATATACAGTAGATTGGTCTGCAGTGTATTTTAATTTGAAAATTAACCGTTCGTTTGCACCTCTTTCCCGCAGTTATTATTTTTACATGTTAGCAAACCTACAAGCCAACCTTAGCAAAGATGAGTAGAAAACAAGCTTTGCCTGAGAACTTCTTTTTCCTCACTAGCTCGTGGGAAAGTTGTCTTGTATGAAACCAGTCTGGTTGTGGACCTCGGATTTAAAGGATTTCCCTGCAAGTTATTTTTAAGGCTATGAACAAACAACTCATATGGTTGAGAAGATTAGAAAGGAAAATCATTCTTTCCAATCACCATTGTAAATAGTTTTGCTTTGAGCTGCATTTTGTTTGTAGGATAGCAGAAGACAACACCGGTGTGAATGATATCTTGTAGCTTCTGTGGCGATTGCTGAATAACCCTGAAGCATCACACATTTACGCAGGAAGGGCAAGAGTAAGCCAGCACATAAACATATTCTTTGACTATGTGGGACTTTTAGTTTGGTGTCACCTTTTGAATCCAACAAGAAGGGTGGTTAGTAGTGGTTATACTACGTAGGAGTGTTTGTGGGTGTAAGTGTGTTTGAATGGCAGGCACTTCCCGTAATGAATTCCCTCAGTCTGAAGGAATTTACCTGACACTGCTGTGCTGCCGCTAAGCATCAATCGGCATGCATCAGTCTCACTCAGAAGAAGATGCCTCTTTTCTGGTGGCCATACACACACAAACACTTTCCACAAGGTCAAGGTAGGTATCAGGGTTTCCACATCGCTTATCCCCAAGGAAAGCACCTGATCCTGACCCAGAGGAAGGGTTTTCTGAGTCTAACTCCACCTGACCTGCAGGTGCTAAGTACTGTTCTGACTCTGCTGTCACGTCTGTCACACCTGAGGAAGACAGCTACCAGCTCTGGAGAAATACTCTGATACAATGCTCAGGACCTTTTCTCTCACTCTTTTTTCCCCCTCTTTCTCTCTTGATAGTATTGTTCTGGCTTACTGCCACAATTCATGAGAAGTCTTTTAAAACACTGTGTATGCCACCTGAGGAGTGCTAAAGTGAATTCCTCTCAAGCTGAAGTCAAGCAGCACCAAATAAACAGCGCCCAGTGGACAGATGGTGTCACACTGTTGAGCTGAAGCATGGGGGAAGCGCTGCCAAATAACAGGGGTTGCCAGTTGTGGTGTATCAGCCTCCGAAGAAAGTGTGTGTAAAGATTTGTGCGTTTAGAATTTATTAGCTGTGAGTCTCGTTCATGCTTGTGTGGCTGTCAATTTTCAAATAGACTCAGCTGCTTGGATGAAGAAAAAAACACTCTTGTATATAAAAGAGACACACGTTGGCAATCTCTGTTGGTCATCTGTGCAAACAATACCTCAGCAAGCATCTTTTTAATTCAGAAATCTGACAAAAGCAGAGCCATTGCTTGCCTTCATCATTCCTCCCACTGGTCTGTTTTTTTCAAGGTCTTTACTCCCGGGCACAGACGAAAAAAAAATCTTTCTTCCATCCAGAATCGGGTTATGATGAACAAACTGTGTAGCAGAAGTTGTTTACAGGAGGAGCAAAAACAAGAAACAACACTGACAAATGGGCACCACAGTTAGCTTTTGTGAAACAATTAATGTTGCTTGTGGTGGGCAAAAGTGCTCGCGGCCATCTCTCGTTCTCCTGTTGTTGTGTGTGTCGTTGACGTTGTGGGTTTCTTACTGTGTCAAGAAAGACCATATTCAAATGTGCGTGGCTATTAAACGTTAATTTGCACAACAGATGAATGTCAAGTATGGTGCTTTATCAACAAAATGCCCTTTGTTTCAGCATGCAAAGAGCTGGGCTTTCACCGAGGCATATGAGCTCTTGATTTTGACGGTATATGAACAAATCACTTTTTAAGCTTTTCAAAGTTTCACATTCTAACAAACTAAATGTTTTGCTAAAAAAAAAGCTATACATTCTTTTTTCTAACAATCATCCTACTTTATTTGCCTTTTATCTGTTATGTGGTAAGGGATTTCTGAGCTTGAATCTTCCATGGAAATGTGTTTCCTCTTTGTGGATCACTGCGCTTTTCTGAAAAGCAGCGAAGAGAAAACATTTTAAATACAGCGAGCTTAGTGTGTTGATAGATGGAGATAACCAGTGGTCAGGAGGTATTGCACCTCTCAACACTACACTGAGGTTTTGCAATCCAAAGTCAAACAAAATCCCCATTTAGCTTTGGGTTTAACAGTGTTGATTCAGACAGTGTGTTCCGACTAGTCTTTTAATACCTCTATCTTTATTAAGATTTGTTTACATTCTGTGATTCTTAATGGAAAGAGTGAAAGAATAAGCAGCTCACTATGACTGATACAGTACAAAGTCAAAAGGCTTTGTGCAGAGATGAGTCAGCCCTCCTCACTTTCATGCACACACATGCAACCAAAGTACTCCTGTCAGTAGTGCTTTGATGACCACCAGCACGTGCACACCTGACAGCTTCTTCCAACCACGTCGGCAAGGCAGACACAGCACACACTTGCACTCCAGATGCTGATACGGAGACCCAAAGCAGGAAGCAGCTTTGTGTGTCTTACACTGAAGCTTGAGCTGATGTTGCTTGACACGGTCAAAACAAAGCTCAGTGTTTCTTCACCGCTACGTTAGGCATCAAGGTTGGCGTGTCAGGCCTTACCTGCTTCCTGTTGGCAGGCTCCATGGAAACCCACAGTGACGACGCCACCTGGTTGGTGTCAGCAGAAGTCAGCGTGAGTGGTACTGTGGAAATGTAGAAAGAGGGAGACCTGGAACAAAGAAGCACCCGGTCCTCCAACAGTATTGCTTTAAGAAGCTGCTGATGATTTTCACAAACACCAAATTTGCTCAAGGATGCTGTATATTTTGAGAAAGTTCTACTGTAGAAAACAATGATCTTAAGATTTACATCACACATTAAGTTAGATATTTAAATAACATTTGTATGTATTGTAAATCACTAAGGATTTCTGGGTAAATTTGAGATCAAGCCATCTGATTTTAGGAGATAAAACATTCCATGAATTCATAATTCCCTGCTTTTTTGACTACACCGAGCATAGAGAGCTTTTAAATGGTGAATTTAAGAAAGGTTGCATACCTAAAAGTATTGATTGCTAATGTTGTACCACAAGCACTCATTCTGTATCAGCAATAGAGAAAAAATACAAAACAAACAGGTGATTTAATATAAAGTTGACTATGCAAGATATCAAACTGGACTTCCTAAAGAGTAAAATATTATAGACTAAATATAAGACATCTATGTAATATTATGGCATAAACTAATAATGACTCTAGTTTCGCAAATCACCAATACTGATCATCAGAATCTTCTTTAAAGATTATTTAAAGATTTAGTCCAGACTAAAAAAGTTGAACATGGTGACAGAAGTGCAAAAGACAAAGAGGACCAGAATGCTTGTGTGTGTTTTTATCCTTTTCACAAATTGAGGCCACACTTTTAAGGTCAGCAGAGTGCGAGGAAGTGCAGGGGGTTGCAGAATGTTGCTGGCACTTAGCTCGCCACACTTCTGAACCTCGCAGACGTCTGTGGCAAGGTCACCGCAGGAAGCATAAATGGGAGATGATGGCTCCGTTGTTCCGTGTCATCCGCCGTGCTCTCCGCCGTACTATCACTGAGTGCAGCTGACATCATGTACATATATGCACAAAGGAGGCAGGCGATGTTAAGCATGGCAAAAAATAAAGCCCAGACACAAGCTTCAGTTAGCACACACAATGTGATGATGGAATATTGATGCATTTTCTGTTTTCAACCTAAAAGAGCTTTTTATAAACATCCATACATGTGTCTAATGGTGTAATAGTGCATTTTTTTTTGGGAGGGGGTATTTGTTCTTGTAAAAATCCCTTTTTTAATGCTGAGAAAAAGTGTAATTTTACAAAAGGCCGGAGTAGCCCTGATTCTTCTCCCATTTTTCTTCTACTCAGGACTTTTTTTTTCCTACTTTCAGAATGCATTGTTTAACTGCAAATTATAACCATAAAAAAGCCTCTGATCCCCCATTCTGTTAAATTAATAGAATTACGCAAAAAATGTAATGATAGCAATTAAGTCTTGAAAATGCAAATTTTATAGTCAAGGACGATTACCTCATTTATAGCATGTGCTGGAATGATGCCAGATGAAGGTAATTTAGATCCGGGTTGCTCACGGTTACATCATGATGAATATGAGACGAGTAGGGGCTCATCACGTACCTCGAGTCACCCAACTCAATCAAAGTGAGAGGTGGAGGGGGCGGAGTTTGGGGGAATGAGGAACACGTATGCTGTCAGGAACGACTCTTCCCCAGGAAAGAAAGGCATATATCAGAAGGTAATGGGACTGATGGAGTTTAAGGACACAAACTACAAGTTTTCTCCAGACCATACCAAAAGTCAGCTCCTATTTTTTTTCTCTTTTTCTTCACAAATATGCATTTTAACAATTTACACAAGATGAAACTGTTATGTATTTTACAGCAAATCTTGACATTTCAAACCAAATGGATCATAGCGTAGGTTTGATAGAAGTCTCTCACCAAATGCCCTGTCAACCTCATAATGTTTATTGCTTGGGATTAAAAATTCACATCAAAACTCCACACTCAAATGACATTTATATGCAAGGATCTTTTTAAACTGTAACTGCGTTTGGATGGGTAAAACACTCACATTAGTTAATCATTCGAAGGGGCAGCTGGGGATGGAATGAATATTTTATGGGGGTCTGCCTGGTGTCGTGATCTCTAATAGCTTAACATTTCATTTTAGCACTCTCCTTCTTAGAGCACAGAAACCCAGAACTGGTATCAACAACTGTTTTACATGCTGGACTGTGGTGGAGTAAGAGATGTGGTCCCTCCATACAGGAATGTTGTTGTTTTTTTAAACATAGTTGGTTGTTTCAGCCTTGTGCCCACATGGAAACAGTTTTTAAGGAAACCCTGACTTGCATTTCTTTTTCAAAAATGGGTTCCAGAGTGAGAAAGTCTTTAAGTGACACAATCTTTTGATGTCACTTCTTTTGACCCACTTCTAACCTAACCTGCAATGATATTTTCAGAAACAACAAATAAAGATTGTTTTGGGAAAAACACATTACTGGATGGACAAGGCCTTAATTGAGGGGACCTGCAATGGTATGGTTATTAGGCTGATGGACCCTCGCTACAATTGATGTTTTAGTTTGGACAACTGAATCTCACTTTTATACCATCTTTTTAATGACTAGATATTCCCCAGTCATGTAATCTTTTCACATATAATGATTTACTTTGATTACAACTCAAGACAGATTTAATGGTGAAAAGCAACAAGATGAAAACTGGAAAGCCATTTAACTAACATTTCACCCAGGCCTGGCTATTACACAGTCTATTGACACACACTGCACCCTGGCTGGACTCCCTTTCAACGCCGTCCATCGGTCACACAGATTGTCCCCCGGTAGGCAAGAGGCCTGTGACGTTAATGGAAATGGGGCTATGCTGGGAGCATAGAGCCTGGAGAAGCCTGGATGATCCCTCAGGCCATGGCTGCCACGGGATGAAATAGAGAGACTATTACAGCAGAGTTGTAAAGCCCCACACGCTCCACGCACTATCATAATAGAATATTGATTCTATCAGATGCCAGGCCCCGGCCTGTCCCTGCAATGAAGAAAAGAGCACTAAAGGTCATTGTGTAAAAAATAGAATGGGGGAGAGAGACAGAAGAGCAGAGAGGTATAGGGAGGAAAATATCTGGACAGGAAAGAGTTGACCATTGTTCTCCTATAAACAAACAGACATATAGTTATATGCATGCAGAAAAACAAAAAAAAATCCTAAAGCTATAAACAGGAATAATTTTAATCTTGTTCAATAACTTTAATGATTCTTATTTTTGTTGAACTTTCTTTTTTTTCCCCTTTTTTCCCCCCATTGCTGCATCTGTCTCCACAGCCATAAGTAACAGGGAAGCAATTTCAACCATTAATTGTTGATCAAGACGGTTGGGAAAAGCGCCAAAGGAAAAGGATGACAAATAAGCACCCACCAAGCGAACAGCAGTACAAATTACAACACAAGCAGGAGACGTTTATGCTTGATTGGAGCAATTTAATGTTTTCTTACAAAAAAAAAGCCCACAAATCCTGGGAGGACAGTTAAGGAAATGACTTTTTAATCATCCAAGGAGCCTCTGCGCCTTGTCTCTCCTGATGGCACCATATTGAAGACTTCGACTCAACAGGAAAAGAACTTCGTTGAAGGGTGCAAGTCTTAGCAACAGTTTGAACGTTTGGGCAACATTTTGTAATTATTTGCATGATTTGGATAGTTTGCAATATGTAAATATAAAGTTAGAATAACCTTGTAGTTTTAGGCTTGTGTTTTAAAAAAAAAACTTCTGCAAAACAACAGAAACCTTTGCATACTGCCTGCAAGCATCACATCCTGTAAGTCAGGCGAGGCACATGCTTAACAATGCCACGATATATTAGAAAATTGACTAATCTTTGTTGTGACATTATGGCTTGTGAAAAACTTCATGATGAATTCTGTTTTTTTCCAGGCCGCTGGAAATATATTCATGAAATTTCAATGTCCGATGAAACAAGTCATCTTTTAACTCGAGCTTGACTGTGACATGCCATCCCTCATTTTCATTCCACGGAGGGCTTTATTTTAGTCAAAATAAATATCCATTTTTCTTGCACTATTTTTTTTTCCTGCACAAATTCACTCTTAGCCCTGGTAATTGAACAGTAGTTGTTGTTGAGGGCCCCAGCAAATGAAACTGCCATTGTTGCATCAAAAATAATCAATTTGATGAGTCTTGTATATACTCCCATACTCAAAGTAATGTGATATTGATTCGGCACTCTGATATAGTACTCCTCTCGTGCACCAGAATGATTATTGGCTTTTGACAAATTCCATCACAATATTTTATTTCACCCTCCCTCTTTGCCAAGCCACCTCTTTTGTCTTGAAGCTCTACAGCAAAAGCCTCACCTCCATTTTCTCATGTCTTTGTGACACTCAGATGCTAAGACTCTTGTCCTCATTGCAAAACAACTGAGGAAACAGTTTGAGTCAATCAGTCTGCAACAAACCATTTTAGTTTGCTCAGTTTGCATGTATCCTTTGCTATTCCTTCACTTTTGTTTCATCTTAATACACAATTTGATATGCATGCACACACACATACATTATTATGTTTCATTGTGTCGTGAGCCATTGTGGATGGTTGCCTTGAAAAACTAATACATTATTTAAATCTAAATCACCCTCCCCTGTCCAGCTGTGTTATAGATGACAGTAATGCCGCCCCCCCACCACTCTCTTACGTACACACATGCATGCATTTCCTCTTCCTCACCTCACGTGCACTTTCTCGCCCCTTTTACTGCTGTTTTCCCTCCACATCTAAAGGTTGACATGAGCCGCGGAAAAAAAAAAAAAAAATGAAAGTGTAGATGGAATGATGGTTGGGATTGTGTGACGACGGGGATAAGGGATAATGGATGCATGGGCAGATGGATGGAATTCAGGTGTGGAGAGGGACAGAAAGCAGGCAGGGGATAGATGAATGATGGATGGTGGAGGAAGAGGGGAAGGAGGAGGAGGAGGTAGGGTGAAGTGGGCCACAGAGGTAAGATGGAAAGACGGCTGGCCTCAACATCAGGCCAGTTCGTATTGATTAGTGTGTGTCATAAAGAAAGCAAGACACCTGGCCCCAGAGAGGGCATGGTTCTCTTGGTGTCTGCTTTAACAAGGAACACATTTGTATGCGTGTGTGTGTATTTGTGAGTGAGATCTAACGCCACTGAATATGCCAATGTGTGCATTTTACTCACAGAAATGCCAAAGGGTGTCTACAGAAATGAATAAAAGAACAAATACAGTGTGTGTGTGTGCATGCGTTCTGTGGGCAGCAACACCAGAATAAAAACCTCTTCACACAAACACACAACAAGGCCCTGCTCACGGAAAAATCAATATGATGGTGATAGAAATATGCTTGAATGTTCTCTCAGTGAGACATTGATCTGAGCTCCACAGAGAATCTGTCCAAAAACCAAATAATGGTTAAGGGCCAGCGACCTGCAGATCTCCACTGAAAACAATAATTATAGCCACCCTGTAGATGCCCGCACTAAGCATAAAGGCCAGAGTCAATGAAGGCTAAATGCTAACGTTGCAAAGGTTGTGTTTCAGCATGAAAGAAAAAAAAAAAACCTGGAGCTTTCCACAGTCATTAAGTTCACACATGCTAAAAGCTGTCACCTCAAGGTTTTGATTTAATTTTACATTTTTTCTGCTCATCCAACGATTTAAAATATTTTAGAAAACTCCTGTTTGACTAAAACCACCTTACCCACATTTAGCATCATCAAAAGTGAATCTTTAACTAACCATTTTCATTTATGTCTGTACTTTGTAAGTCATATCTTATTGTTCTCTAGGATCATAATTCCCCTCAAAATCAAGTTTTTCTTGTAGAAATATTAACAACAAAACGTGAAAGCTAATTATTAAAGGCAATGACTGGATTTTAGAACTAATTGTTTTCTATAATTAATTATTGAAGCAGATCAGATTTTAAAGTGTTTAACTTTTGCATCAGTCTGACAAGAAAAATGCTAAAACTAGCCTTTTCCGTTGTGATTAGGAATATTATCATTATTTATCTCAGTCTTAATTTTGTTAAAAGCTACAAAGAGTCACTGTAGAGGGACCAATGCGTGGCCCCAGAGCCTCACAGTGCAGACCCCTGTTCTGTATGACTTGTAGCACTAAGAATTGCTATTTTGTGCAAAAGAAAAAAAAAATATGTGAAAGTATATCACACAATTTAGAGAGAAACATAAAATGTTTAATGGGATATTTACCTACAGCTCACAAATCCATGAACAGGTTTTTTGGATTTTGTTGGTTATTTTCTTTTTCTTACTTAAAATTTAATTCAGACTACTGAGGATCTTAAGCAGAATGTAAAGTAGTTCTTTATCATCTTAAAGCAACACATGCTAACAAGTGAACAGGTCTCCTGAGGCTGGATAGGCCAACAGAAAACCTGATATCACCTACTCAGTCTATCATCAGCCCAGCCGCTTTTTGAGTGATGAGTCTCCTACAGGAAACAACAGCTGTATGTGCAAATCATGCATATAAATCAATTACAGAGGCCCTATGTACTTTAAATGCACCCATTAATTAAGCAATGTCAGACACAATGAACCGTGAAGTTCATTACATTTTTAGCTTTCAGACCCAGGATTATTTGAAGGCTGCATGAGAGTGAGGAAGATGGGTTTACCTAATGATCACAACAATAGTTCAATGTCAGGCAGATGCCAGCAGAAGTTTAAAGAAAGCTGTTGCAGGAGGAAACAGGAAACTGTTTGAGCAATCTGAAACACTCAAAGGCTTGATCAAGTTTTTACTTAGAAGAGTTAGATTCAATTAAACAACTAGATTTGCATGTCACGTTTGTATTTTCTTAATGGATTTGCAAAAAATAAAAGTTTTAGACAAGTGGAGCATAATTGCTTTTGGCACATCTAATGGGGCAAACAGATTTGTTCATATGTCTGTGCATGTTTTCCAAAAATCTGTTGGATTTGAGCTCAGGTTGCTCTGTAACTTTAGATTTTCAAATTTTGGGTGGTTAGAAAAATTTTGACTAATTTAATTCATTGATGGAATGAATATTTCCCACCATGTTTTATACCAGAACTTTAAACTAAAATCACTTTGCTTTGAGAAATGACATACTGACATGAGTTATAGCCATTTTGGTCAAATTTCAAAAATACCATAATATGTATGTGATGCAATATTGC
Organism: Kryptolebias marmoratus; assembly: GCF_001649575.2. Classification (NCBI taxonomy): domain Eukaryota; kingdom Metazoa; phylum Chordata; class Actinopteri; order Cyprinodontiformes; family Rivulidae; genus Kryptolebias; species Kryptolebias marmoratus. Next base: position 20,560,095 of record NC_051450.1, on the reverse strand, counting down.
AATTTCTCATGTGATGTGTTAGTGTTGAGAGTTTGTGTTCAGAATAACTCTCTGCTGCTACCACACCAAATTTTAGCCCGATATCTGTACAATTAAATGATTTATAACCATTTTTATGTTGGCTAATGTTAATTAGCTATCGTGACCATCTTTAATTTGGGTGACTGCAAAAGTTATGTCTTTTTTAGACTTTCATTTAAATCTACCACGGATTCATGAGATATTTTGGTAACGCTGCAAACAAACGAACTCATGCTCACATAGGCAAAAAAATGATTGCCTCCAGTCTTTGGTAAAAGGACAATATAAATATAATTCTGTTCGCATTAAAGTGTGCAAAAAGGTCTTGAAGTGACAATAAAACAAACATTTTGTGAAAGATACACAATTTTTAAGACCAGCATGGACATAAAACAAAAACCCAATGTGTACTTTTTAGACATTTTATTTATTCAGTAGTTTTGAAAGCTAATGTGAGCAACATTAAACTAGTTAAAAAAAAAAAAAAAACGTGAAACAGCAGAAAGAATTAGCCAGTTTTCATTTGCAAAGTACATTCAGAGTGCTCCTGAATATTTGGTTCAAGTTGTTGTGCATTAGCAGGAGAGTTTGTGGGTGAGGTGGTGTGTGTGTGTGTGTGTGTGTGTGGAGTCTCAAAGAGACGAAGCTGGGCCCAGCTGCCTGGCATTAAGCAATGACCTCTGCATAATGAAAGATGGCGACAACATTTCCCACTCATTACAAGGTTCCACACTGTGACAAGATTTGCATATTCATATATTTTTCCCTTCGCCTCTTCTCCTCCTCCTCCTTTTTTTAATGTTTTTTTTCACTGGAATTTATTTTTTTTCCTGTGAGCAGGACATCTGCCTCCCTGACATTGCTCTGGAAGAGGAAAAATAAATAAATATGCGGCACATGATCTTTCCAGATGCCACAGAAATATGGCACATTGTTGATGTCGTCACACACCCCGGTTGTGTGTGTTTTCTGCAGCTTAAGCACCAGGAAATCACGTTTGGGGTCAGTGGAGACAAATACAGGTTTGGCAGGAAAATCTGAAAGGGCTGGAGTTTATATCTGTTTTGAATAGTATTTTGATACTGTGAATACTGGTGTTGCTGGTTCTACAGCAAGAAAATAAGTTTATATCCTGGTAAAAAGAGTAGATCATTGTTATAGTTACATTAAGTAAATTGCTGCCCAGTAAAAATGGCAACATTTGGAAGTGTTTCTTTTAGTATAAATGTTGACTTAAAATGGTTTACCCATGCCTCAGAGATAGATTTGTAAGTACAGATAACATTTTTATCTGTATTTTAGATTAAGTCATGGATTGCAGTAAATTTTCTCCAGCTCAATCAGGACAAAAGAGAAGAAAAAATCAGAGCTGTGGCAATAAATCATTCAAAACAAGATATAAACCTTGGTCTTATTTTTAGACTAATTTAAGTTTCACACCATAAAAATGTGGCAGCCACCTTTCCTCTCTCAGTCCGATGCAGATACTTTAGTCCCTGCCTTTAATTACTGTACTGCTTTGCTTTAGGTCTTCCCAGACGAGTATATATTTGAGTATAGAACTTTATAACTCTGAGTATATGTCTCAGTTAGTGCTAATACTGCAATGATGTTGACGAAGAGCAGAAAGAGAGCTCACGTCAAGTCTTTGTACTGGATTCCTGTGTGTTTTAGAATTGATTGTAAGTTTTTTTTTTGTTTTTAAGCCTGTTTATGGTCCTATTCTCACCTACAGTATTTATCAGACCTGCTTTTACTCTATAAGCCCTCCTGATCCCTCAGGTCTTTTAGAAAAAGAAGGTTAAATGAAGATTAAATGAAAAAAATAAATAAACACTTTGTATGTGAAATTATTACTTTTGGTCCTGAACCACCATTTGATCAGTGCTCATAACTGAACTTCTCAACTCACACTACAGAGTTTAATTTTGACTTCAAACTAAAAAAATGCAATAAATGAGGGTGTGTAAATACAAAGAAAACAGACTCGAATCAAAAACACTTTTTTTTTTGCCTTAGTGGTAGTCCTTTAAAAAAACAAATACAAAAGGTTTAAAAAGAATAATAAGGACAATGTAAATCAGGACAAAAAGTAGCAATTTGAATCCCTTTCATTTAGTTGAGCAACTTTAATTCAACTGAATCAGTCTGAGCTGCAGCCGCCAACAGCGCCTGCAGAGTTGCCGATCTCAATAAGCAGCATAACGATCACCGCAGCACTTCTGGATGCAAACTGTTTCATGTGAACACCTCAAGCTGAGGGCTACATAAATATAGAATTAGACAAAGTGTTATTTTTTCTTTTTATATTTTATTTTCCCCTCTTTTCTCTCCTCCTTTTGCAACATCCCCAGGTTGGGCTGGCTCCGAGCAGATGCAGGCACCTACTTCAAAAAGTTGCAGCTCCCTTATGATAGCTCTGCAAAAAGGTTTTCTTTTAACTTAAATCAGCAAATGTGTGGAGCGCAGACCTAGCGGCATGTTTTCTCCCTTAGAAATAATTCCTCTCAGGGATCAATTTGAAATTTAAATTGCGGTGAAATGGTGTTTGTCATTAACAATCAAATATTTGAACCAGTGAAATACCTTTGCCCTCTTCTGTGTCTGCTTTTCTCTTAGTTTGAACGTATCTCACAGGCTTTTGTTTTCATGATTATAAAGAAAGAAAAAAATATTCTACAACATCAAATAAGAGTAAAAGCAGGAGGGAAAAAATCATTGAATATTATAGTTTTAGAAATAGTCAAAGTTCTTATTTAGCGTAGAAAAGTCCTTTTAGATCAAGTTGCCTTTACATTAAATAAAATATATAGTAAGTTTCAAATAAGACAAGATGGATTCAGTGATACATTTGGGGAAAACACAAGTTTATTTTCTTTCCTAAAAGCAGCATTTCTTACTTTACTGGTAAATAAAATTATTTTTATTTGGAAGGCACACGTTTAAATTTAGGGCCTGTGTAATGAAAAATTTATGACTATGTAAAAGTTTATAATTTACTGTTTACATGAGACACAATATTTTTATTTAATTGAGAGAAATCTACATTATTCTGTGACCTGCTTGGATTAGTCTTTAGTTGATCAGTCCAGTCAGAATTAAAGCCGTTTCTCCAAATTTAGGTTGCTCAATGATCCATCTAACACAGGTAAGATGTTGCTTATCTACAATTTAGAAAATCTGAACTTTCCCTTTGACATGTCCTGCTAATGTTAAAGGGTAACTAAATTCAGCCAGGTCATTAAATGGACATAATTTGTCTCATTTTATTTGGACTTTAAAGCTAGAAGGTCCTAATTGTATATCAGGTGTGTGTGTGCATCTATTTCCGTTACATTTAGCCCACTCCATGGCCGTGACTGTGATGGTTTAAACATGGTGGAAAGGAGCAACTTCAAGGCCAAAGTAAGGTGTGTTTCAATTATGATGGGCATGAATGGCCGCTATGGCCGTTCAGCAAGGGCCAGAACTTGATCTGTAATGGCTGCTCATAAAGGGAAATCATCATCAATGAAAATGACAGGTTATTAAGATCAGATTTTAGAGGGGCAATGGCTTTAGTATGATAGGTTAGCCATCTATAAAACCTTTAAAGCCAAGCTCTGAACGACATCATTTCTGCTCCCCATCTTCCCGCACCCTGTGCCAGAGACACATGCTAATAAGCTCACAACCTTTAATTAAGCAATATGTGTAAGTAGGCGGCCATTACAGCCTGATTTGTGAGCCAGTTCATTACACTAAGCACAGGCCAGAAGACACATATTCAATACAAATCAAGCTGGCCTGAAAATTATCCTGTTTAATGTGAGCCCAAAATTGATATTTTATCACTCGTCTTCTGATTAGTGACTTTAAGATTCTCCATATTTCATTGTGCTCAGGCGGTGTGGGACATCTGACAACCTACATTCAATAGGGAGTTACAAAAGTGTTTATTGAGTTTATTACGTCACAAATGTCTTGTCAGTTCACAAGCACTATTTATGTTTTCTGGCATAGAACATTATAACATACAGCACAACTAAAATTCTTTACTGTCTGATCAGTCAAGCTTGCAGATATTTCTTTATGTAAATATATAATATACTACATTAATACAGGTTATCAACACCTAAAAATAAGAATACTGAATATATATACATGGTAAAAATTTTGATTTTCAGACAATTAATGCTATTATTGATTCAGGTCTTGCAGTACAAAACTAGAGCCACACCCACTTCCTACAAGAGGCTCAACGCGGTGGGTCCCTGAAAGAAAGAAAACATCTGATGAATAAAAGTATGATGTGTGACTTAAGTTTGACTGAGCCGTTGTGTCCTCTTTAACTTATATCTCTCTGAGAAAAACAAAGAAACACAGAATTAAAAATCAAAATTAGACTTACGGCCAAATCGTTTCTTCCGTTTCCGTAGCTGGAGTGAAGTACTCTCATCCTCCCTGTCCTCTCTCTGATTGGCCGAGCTCTGACCCGGGCGGGGCATCTCCTTGATCCCATTGTTCACTTCCTCTGTTTCGCCGGTCACCTTCGGAAAAAGTCCGGCACATGATCAAATCAAAAAAACAAAGATGGAAAGAAGATGTAGAGCATGTGCATAAAGCTTGCTCACTGGTTCAGAAATTAAACAACAAAAAGAGGATGCCCTGGGGTCATAGGTAAAATTATGACAAAGGTTTCCAAAGGTTTGCCGTCTACTGTACACAAAAACTCAAGAATGGTAATACACTGTTACCATGAGAACATAATACAGAAACAATAAAATCCTTTTGTTTAATCACAAAAAATGTTCATAATCACCATTGATATTTACTGCCCTATTCAAAACATGTCAGATTAATAGTCTAATGGTTCTCTATAGCTTTAATATGGAAATGAAAAGGTAGCAAAAAAGGAAATAAAAAGAAGAAAATTTTCCACTTTGTACTTCTTTATCTAAAATTTAAATTAAGTGCCTGATAATAATGCATGGTGGTCTCTTGCTAAGCAGATATGGCTGCCAGGGAGGTATTAATCTCCTCATGTAACATACAGCAGGTAGCCAAGGACATCTACTCATCGCTCGCCTTCTCTGGGACTCTCAGTGCCACACACACCACATGCAGGAGCGAGACGGGGCACGCTCACTTCCTGTACAAATCAAATTCATATTTCTGACGGCTGCTGATGACCTCACGGCAAATGAAGCATAGGTCCTCGGTGGCAATCAAACACACGGCAGAGTAATTACAAAAAAGAGGGGTAGGAGGGGAAATTGATGCGGTTTGTCAATTAATGTTGCTGCAAGGTTTTTCTTTTTTCTTGAAAGATTAAGGTCCTCATATTTTCAGCAGGTTAAATTAGGTCAGTTTTGGTCCGGTGAAGATTTGTCATCATTTAGACAAAGACATCAGGTGGAGTCGTGAAAACAATATTTCCTAATGAAAAAATTGATAAAGATGATGGTATTGCTACTTTTTCAAGTCGTCACTGCTGCAAATTCATCATTAGCATTTTTTTTTTCTTTTCTGGCTGCAGCTTTGAAAATCTGCAACCTAGAAAGGCGATAACCCCTGCTAATTATACGGCAACACATTCACCCCTGCTGCAGCTAAGATAATTACAAGTCAAGCTGGTAAAACCTCACTGTTAAATAAACTGCACACCTTTTGTTTCTGCTGTGAAGTGCATCCCCAAAGAAGGAGAGGTGGAAGAAAAAAAAACAAAACAAAAAAACAGCAAGTGTGAAATTGCAAAGAAAAGTGCTTTTATTTATACAAGTCGCTGGAGATGCTCATCATCAGCGTTTTTTCCGAGCCATAAATAATTTGCAGAGAGAGGTAATATTCAAGCTGGCAGAGCCTTAGTTGTGCATCTTTAATGGAAGTTTTACAGAAGCTGAGCCAGTTCTTGCATATGCTGCTGTCACCCATATGGAGGAGCGGAGACAAAAGGAGCACAGTTGGCTTGTCCTATCTTTTTATAAGTCCAACGACACTTAAATGCTAGCCTCGGAGAAAAAGCGGCACAGGGGGACATAAACCCACTGTGGTTTTAGGAGGGAAGATAATGACTTTGCCTGCATTAATTTCTTCATCAGCCATCTTGTTGCTACAGACAGAGTGGTTATGAGTCCTTTTCTGAAGGTCCTGGCGTATATAGACGCATTTCCCTGCATAATTTTGGCCCTAACAGTTGTTGTCAGCAGTGCATTTTGTGAGCAGGCAGCTGTGGAACATCTGTTTATAGGTAATGAGTGTTTGAAAAGCTACACCTCACTTTACCTTTAATGGCTTTTATTGGAACACACTGATGGGAAAGAAGCTTTAACTTTTTGTATTGTTGTGATTCAGCGAGAAGATTCTTTCAACATGGTACACTCGCCTGCCTTGGGCAACAGTCTGAATGAAAACACATGATGGATCATTAATATTAACTTTTTTTTTAACAAAATCCAATATGCAAGTCAATAAAGACTTCATTATGATTGTAGATTTTACTACAAGTTCACAGCTCTATTTTATCCGATTTTTAGTGTCTGATAAGAGAAACAACTTTTATCAGTGGTTCCCAAACTTTTTTAGCTTCTGACCCACCAAATGATTGTGACAAAGGTTGTGACCCCAACTGCTACTGGTTTAAATATACAAAACTGCTAATAACCCAATTAAACAAAAGCATAATGATATATAAACAGTCTTAATCTCCACACTAATATATTTTATGAATTTAAGACTATCATTTGTTTATTCTGCAGCAATTTTTGTGAATATATCTCACAATCAATCATTATTTTAAATGAAAGTTGATATCTGGAGATTATCTAAGGACCCCCACATGTCGTTTTGTGACCCACACTGAGGTGAAAACCCCTAATTTAGACGATTCTGCAAGAAAGTGATTATACAAATACGTAATATCTTGTGATTATTGCTCTGTTTCTCACTCTCACATCAAATGGGACACACCCAAAAGTTGTGTTCCTGCAATACAATGGCTCACATATAGTTTCCATAGAATGCAGCACTTGTAAAACTTCCTTTTTAATGTGTTTATTTAGACAACTATTGGGTGTCAATGTGCTTATTATGTAAAGCTGCTTGGGTATGGTCATGTTAGTCTAAAGGTGGTGGTGGGGGGTGAAGGTATTCAAGGTGCAAAACCACAGTTCTGTCAAAGAAATGAACCATTCTTTAACGTTTTCTTTATAAATTGAAGCAGGCTTCTTGGGTAGCAAGTTCAGTCTTTTAACTAACTGAGAAAAGATGTCAAGACAAATAAAAGTTAAGAAATTATACACTGTAGATACTTTAAGCAAATTATATCAAATTTTCAGTTGCAGTTGCTATGTACCTCCCTGGGCAGCCACCCCTACATTTATGGAGCACATTTTTGAAATGAAGCCAGGCAGAATTGGACCATTTATTTTATTGTAATTATTGTTTATCACCAATGTTGTCTTTAGACCTGGACACATTTTGTGGCCCTGCTCTCTGCAGGTGGGGAGGGTTAGTGAAACCCGTGAAGCCTCTCACACAGTGACCGATAGAGACAGGCACCAGCTCCCTCAGCCCTGAACACAAACAAGCAGGGGGAAAAATATATGAATGGATGATCTCTTGTGTTTATTGCATCATTTCATGAAGCTGTCCTCTTTTTCATTCTGGTTTTGTATTAGATTATTATTGTTCAGGTAATTCTTTTGTTGCTTTTTTTTCCTCCTGGGAGCTTTCATTTCACATCTTGAGACCAGTTTGTATTCACTACCCTGTCTCGGTGTGTATATTACCACCAGAACTATATGAAACGCTAATAAAAACAGCTCAAGTGCTCTTCCAAGTGCAAGTGATGGCCTTTGGTGATTCCTAGATCTATACATAAAACCAGTACTATATATTCAGGGGAGGATTACTTCTGAAAATGTAAAGTGAGGGTCTGAGCTGCAAGGCGAAGGGGATCGACATTGTGCTCTGTCGGCAGAGCTGCACGTCGGTGTTTTCGCTCCTCGCTACCAGCGGGTGAAGGAGGACGCCATCGGCATCTCTCACTACCAAAAGTCTTTGTGAAGTCGCAGGGAACCGACACCCAAGAGACGCAGAGTGTGAGAACAGAGATGCAAGAGAAAGTTTATGAAGTGTGTGTGTGTGTGAGGATTTTCCAAGGACGGTGACATCTTTCTTTCACTGCGGGTGGCTTTCTCTGAAATTTCCTTCATAGTTTAAAAATGGAATTTTCAAAACAAAATGTAAGGAAAAATCTCAGAGAACAAAACTTGAAAAAAATAAAAATTACATCTACACGTGTGTTTACAGTTATGGTGTTTCTTAAATGTATTTACTATTACTTTCTCTTACTGAAAAATACAGATTTGTGTGCATGTTTCTGATGCTCCACAACAAACACACACACCCCTCGATGCCTCATCTGTTTTACAGGAGTCTAGGCTACACACACACACACAGATGATGTGACACCAGCGCAGCGTTTACTCACATAAGCTCATCATCAGTCACATTATGATGGAGAACCATTACGAGAGAGCCTCAGAGCTAATTGTTAGTGCATTAAACATCCTCCCTCCTCACTTCTTTGACATTCAAACTTCAAATTATTAATTTTGGCAAGATGATCCAGGTTGCTTGGGGTGTGACAGAATGATTGAGGACAGAATACGTTCTTGCTGCTGCAGCAGTTGTCACAAAGAACTAGTTTTAATTAGTCCGCGATCTGGCAGAAAGTCTGACCTCCCTCTTCTGCACATGGATCACAATCAATATTTAGATTGGGTGGCAAGGTGAGGTTACAGAAAAATAAACACACACTCAGTCCTCTTTTAGTTGTTATCAAAACTCATGATTCAGTTTTTACCAAAATGCTGTCCTGGACTTTGCTCGGCAACATTATGAGCTGATGATTTTACACATAAATGTTAAACTGAGTCATGAGCTTATTAGTATGGAAAAAGCATTCATTTCCTGTTTGCAAAGAAAAATGAGTTTTAAATATAGTTTTGCCCAAAGGGGAAATAAAATTTCCTCACGGTTATTCACCTGACAGACTGCAGAACCTTTCATATCACTGAAAGCAAAAAGGCAAAGTAGTTACTGCATTCATTTCTGCCAGAGAAGGAAAACTAAAGGTGGAAACCCTTTAAGGACTTCCAAACCACTCCTTTTCCTCTCATTCCTTTTGATTTTGTTTTCCTATTTTCAGCATCAATAAAGATCAATTTATTAATCCTTTTTTTGTGTGTTTTCCATCATTCTGCCTGGGACTGCAGATGAAAATTAGCCTTTGTGGCTAAATATGTGACATTTACAAGGTAAATCCATGTTCATTAATGTGAATTGGAAGTACTTTTATGATTTATCCATCTTTTCTTCACTGCACACAGATAGGCAGGATAGATGAAGTCTACCTTCACTTGACCCAGATGTACACAGTGCACAGAATCCATGATGAGAGCCTCCATTGCTTCCCAAGCAACCAATTGATATGAGTCAAATTTTAGGATACGTTTGTACAGCACTGTTGGTTTTATTTAGTAAAATTATTGTTTTAATTTGTGACAAATGCAGTCCCAAGCAAAGAGAAACACCTGAGCTTCTTACTCTCAACACAGAAAAAAATAATCACAATCAAACAGTGTCATGAGTTAAAGAAATCTTACAAAAATAACAACAAAGTAGGATTTTTACTATGAGAATGTGTTGGAAAAAACAGCTAAGGAAATTGCCCTTTTGTGAATAATGACAGCTGACTTTGGTGAAATTTGTTGGAGAAGCTAAAACTGACTTGTTAAAGTTAAAGCAGTCAGAACAAATGCTAAAAGCTAAATTAGCTAAAGAGTAGTTAAAAAGCTAAGACCAGTAAAACAGGAGCTAAAATTTTAACAAGAAGACAGTAGTTAAATGTTTGAATTAACAGTAATTAAAAGTTAAAATAAACAAAGCTAAAATCTGAAATTAGCTGAACAACAAAAAGGTTTTCAAGGATTTGAAGAGTTTGCCATTTATTTCAATGAGAAAAAATGTAAATGAAGTTAAATATTTCAAAAAGTATGACATTTTAAATAATCTAAATTCATAGTTTCTGATGTCCTGAATGAGCTGAACATTTTGAAATATGAATTGGTAAAATAGCTGAAAGTATGCTGAATTGTTCCAGGAATTATAAACAGGAAACTAAGAGTGTGAATGCTGACTCAGCACAAACACAATTAAATCGCAGAATCAATAAAAACTTAACTTTTTTTTTCCTTTTTATACTGATATCTCACCTCAATGATAGCCCCATCAGGCTGTCGGAGGAAGTGCCTGTATTTTTGCTTCAGCCCGCTCAGGTACAGGGTGTAGATTATGACGTGGGTTTCACCCTCAGGTGGAGGTGCGCCCTCACTGTGGGGCTCATCACCAGGGGCTTCAGAGTCTGATGGGGACTCCTCTGATGTCCACATGTAGTCATAAACAGCCACCTACTCAATCAGACATATAACAGGAGAAATATCATCCAATTAGTTTTAATCACAGATTAGTTTAGCCATGCTTTAGAAGAAAGAAAACTTAAAAAGAGGGGGAAAGCTTTTATGAAACTGCAGTCATTATATGAGCTCCACTGGAGTAAAGTATGAGTCCTATGAGACCTGAACTGTAGCAGGTAAAGAGGCAGGTTGTGTTTGGGATCATATGAGCTGTATAATCCAGATGGATGCCTTGTTTATGACTCCCTCTCTGCGTGTCTGTGTGCATGTGTTGGAGGCTGACACACCTGTAATGTGCTGCTCTTCTGTATCAGGGTGAGACATGGCAACTAGTGGGGCGTGTAACATGTTATATAGGTCATCTAACTCGAAGTCATCCATGTGTGAAGATCATGGAAGCTCTTTCCCTCCCTGAGAGGGTTTACTGGTGAAGGCTGGAACGTCTAACCGTGTCTAATCTTATATATCATATTAACAAAAAAGAGGGAAAATTAAAGGCCTCACATTCCTTAAAAGATTTCATATCATCCATTGCTTTTCATGCCAGGGTTTTAGGCTAAAATTAATTTATGTAAAAAAAAATATATATATAACTGTTTTGATCAAAACTTGACCAAACCTCATGAGATTTATTACTGCTCAAAGTGTGTGAATCAGACTTAATCATACCCATTTTTGTGTTGGCAAATGTCAATTAGCTGTGGTGGCCATCTTGAAATGGTTTTAATTCAAAAGTTAATCAGCTGGAAATGCGCATCCAATAAGAATTTCTTTGAAATCTGTTCAGTGGTTCATTTGCTAACAGATAGGGTTGATTCTAACATGTAATAACAACGTTTTAAACGAAGATCTAAGATGATATGTTAGCAGTCAGAGTATGTGTTGGAAATGAGTTTCATTTCAATATGTGTAAAACTGACTGAGTTACAGCCACGTTTGTGTTTGCTAAGTACATTTAGCTGTGGCAGCCATTTAAAATTAAGTTGTTTCAAAGTAAGTTTCAAAAGTTAATTAATGTAGTCTAGGTCAGTGGTTCCCAAACTTTTCAGCTTCTGACTCATAAAATAACAGTGACAAAGGTGTGTGACCCCATCTATTGGCTGTTTAAACATCCAAAAATCCTAATGACTCTATGAAATAAGGACATAATGACAACACAAACAGTCTAAACATCCATAAAACTATTGTTTTAATCAATGTATGGACTTGTACTTCAAGTTTTATGGTGATTATGGTGCAAACATGACATAAAAACTAAGGTTTTTATTGTAAGTTGACATCTGGAGATTATCTAAGGACCCCTACTTGGTGTTGAGTGACCCACACTGGGGTTCGGACCCCAACTTTGGGAATCATTGGTCTAGGTGATGCTTACTTTCTGAGAATTTCGTTAAAGTCCAGTGGTTCAAGGGATAGTTTGGTAACAGACAAACAAATGCACATAACACACAAAAGACACAGGCGAAAATGTTTGGCTTTTCGTCAGCAGGCGATATTACAGACGTATGTACTTATTTGACCCGACTTAAAAATCTAAATTCACACAAAGCCTATATTTTCAATCGTTTAAACATTTCTTTAGGACAGTACTGCAGAACCTAATGGTGTTGGATATCCCCATGCTTATACTTACAGTAAAGGCCATGATTTCAATTTTAACAGAGCAGCTGACTCACACCAGTGAACACTACACAAACTCACACACACACATTCTATCAGAGTCATAAAGAGAAGGAAGTTTTTCAAGGTGACCCCCTAATTGGCCATGTAATTAGGATTCGTCTAAAAATACTGAAAAAGAAAAAAAGGCAAACTCATTGAGCGGGCTATGAGTGGCAGGGTCAAGCTGAAGGAGAGGTGTATAGGTGTCACCCCTACACTTTTAAACGGTTAGCCAAACACAACTCTAGGCACTTCACTGAGAAAACAGTGGAGCCATTACCACACTTGTAATTAGAGACATAGCATAAAGTGCAAAGCAGACAGCCCTGTAAGTAGAAAGGCCCTCATTGTTAAAGTGTCAGGGAGTCAGGAAAGCAAGTGTGTGTATGTGTGGGTAGGGTTAGAAAGGGATGCTGGGATGCATCTCTTCAACGCTAATTTAGACTCTCATTAGTGAAATCGCCTCAGCTGTGCTTTGCCTCTGGCTGGGCCTCGGCCCACACTGGGGTTAACTGATTACCTGAGTTTTTTAAGTAATCAGCACCTCTGCAAGGCAGCAATCAGTCTGTCTGGATAGCATGTGTACGTTGATTTCCTCCCTTCTTTTTTTCTGTAGGAGGAAACCCAACTGAGTGTGAAATACTCTGACCTCTTTCTATATATACAGTCATAGTAAACACTATTACGCCCTTTTCCAGCTGGCATTATGTATTAGGCCAAATGAACAGTGCAATTGTACTATTTTCAATAGTGATCCTTGCTATTGTCAAAAAAGTTAGATTGAGAAAATACAGTACAGTAGAATCTATTCAACAAAACCAAAATCGAAATACAAATGAAGTCAGTGAAATCCGACTGCACCCTTACTGCCTTCACAAATTAATGGTAATTGAACATCTTTTTATCAGCAATTTCTTCTTTACAGTTAAAACTGGGTAAGTCCTACTAAATAAAATAAGTATTTTTGCGTTAGTTTGTACAATAAGCATATCTTTCAATATAACATGATCTTAGAAGTGTAAAGTTTTATCTTACTTTCTGACTGCATGAGTGTGGCAGCAGAAATGCATAACTAAGGTCCAAATATAATGAATAAAGTAAATGTATCTGGTGAGTATGATGAATTGCAGTTTCTGCTTAACCAGCAAATAATCTCCAGTATTTTTTATATTTTTTGTTGCATATTTTTGTTATCAGGTGTTAGCGACAGTAAACTTGGGTCCTTGAGTTAAGGCAACACTTTTCCATCCATTTAAGAAAAAAGTTTCTCCCTCGCCATAATCAGGAACAAAATGCAAAATGTAAATGATTTTAATTGTGCAGTTACTGTTTTACCACAACTGTATATTAGTTTTCTGCAATGAACTAGCAACCCATCAAGGGTATACCTCTCCTTTTGTCTACTAGCTGCTGGGAATAAGCACCAGCTTCTCACAACCCTGAGCAGGATGAAACAGAACTGAAGAATAAATGAATGGATGAGTGTATATTGGGTTTTTGTGAGTATGCAGTAATTTATTATTTTAAACCACTATTGTGAAAAAAACAAGTAGGGAACATTGTTTTCTCCTGTAGTAGCCACAGGAAGTGTGCATATGACCCAATTATGGCCCCTCACCAGAATTTTTAAACCAAGCTGTACAGTGATGATAGAAACACAATGGATTCTGGCTCTATACAATACGTCACTTTGGTTAAGCACACCTGCTTAAATTCTCTGACGTGGTATGTGTGAGTATGTATTTTGGCTGGCATGAAAATAGGTTTTCTTAGGTTAGCCATGCTACCATCCTACACCAATTAGCACGTGAAATCAAGCTGACAACACAAGACAAAAGCTTGAAAAGGTGTTTGTGCGTTCGGTTTGGATGATGCCATTTCATGCAATGCACCATGGCTCTCAGGAAGCATCACTGCTGAGACACAAAAAGGAAAGAGCATTAGAGGGCCTGTCTGCTCGGCAGTACTCTGTTCTGGTCTGTTGTGTTGCGTTATGGCGCTAGCCTGGCTTCTAGCCCTATAGCTTGAGTGCTCTCTCCACTCCACCATTGTTCCATTTGATAGCAGTAAATGACTGATTTAGGTTCAATGGCTGCACAGAGCAGACAGGCCAGCTGTGGGTTAAGCAGATAGCATTCAAGTGAGTTAACCCAATTCAAACCCAATCAAGTCAGGATTTATTGTTGAGGTCTGTATTTAGAAATCTGATAGAGTCCGCATCAGTCCTTTGACTTGTATCAGGGAAGACAGGTCTTATTTCTTTTAGTGGAGGGCTATAAACAGCAAACCATGTTTTCCAGCAGGGACATAAATTTAAAAAATTGTAGACATTACCACAAATGCACATTGGGAGGGAAGGACATGTGCTCAAGAAGTGGGGATGACACATCTGCCAACATGGCTCTGTGGTTTACCAATATAGCCTTTCTTTCTGGAAAAAGATGCAATTTCACACAAATCTTACCATAACAAAAATGAAGGCAGGGTAAAGCAGTGAATTTGTAAGAGGAGTGCCATTGTAAATGATTTTTTTAAGTGATTTTGTGACTTGTAACACAATTTTGTTGGCCTGTCAGTCATTTTTGTGAGGGCAAATTTATTTAAGATGTATTTTTAAGTCCTGCCCTCCACAAACAGATACGTTCAATGTATTCCACAATTTTATTTTTTTGTAATATATAAAGAGTGAAACATTCAGGAGGTTCAGAGAAATTTAAAAATAATTTTTCACTTGATGACACACTGAACTTGTAATAAGACAGTATTTGTTGTCTAATCGCCTTACATTTCATTGATTGTTGCATATATTTTCGTTTCTTGTCCTGACCAATATAAATAGTGTCTAGTGTTGATTATGATTAAAAACAAGTTTCTTTTTTTATATGGCAACTCCATCCCATCTGGCTTGTCCTGCTGACAACCAAAACAGTTCCCAAACTTAACCTCAGGACCTTGTAGTAAACTTTGCTTTTCTCCAGTGATCAAAACACCGTGTCAAACAAGGAACAGGGCCTGAGGGTTATTAGAAAACTCTCACCACCGAGTAATGTGACTGTTAATCCACTTTTTGGAATCGTGGCATATAAGGGGACCAATCACTAACTAATAAACACAAACCAGTTCGGCTGTAGTCCCGAGCTAATTTTAAGAAATAAATATTAAGATTGTCACGAGAAAAGAGTGGACATGTGTGTGTCAACCATAGGTTTACATTTTAAGACACTTGTTTGTACTTCTAATACATGTTATACATAGTGTGTCTCCATGAGAGACTGAAAGAAAGAAAAAAGAAGTCTGCACGAACAGGCTTGCTGGCTACTGTCCAGAACAAAAGCCTAAGGCATCAACACCAATAGGCTTGTCAGTCCCCTTGATCTTTTAATGATTGATCCAAACTAGATAGTCATAATTACCATTCATGCACTCTCTTTTTCCCTTTTCTGCCTTCCTCTGTCTGATTTTGCCTCTCATTTGCATGCTTCTACAAACTCCTTAAAGGCTTTCTGTGTCTCCTACTGTAACTTTCTATACTGTATATCTTTAGTTCTCTTTCTTCAACCTCACCTCACAGTATAATGTGTTGCACTTTCACAAAAAGAACTCAAAGATTGTACAATGACAACATTTTTGTTATTAAACAGTTTATGCCCTTGTACATAATGACATCAAATGTCTTGTTGATGGTTGGTCTTAATGTAAATGGATTACAATAGACTTGACCAAAAATGGTTATAGGAGGAAATTTCATGATAATTTAATGAGCATGTTTTGATTTAAGTGTTAAAAAATTACATGAGTTGGGCGAGAAAGCTAGACATGGTTACAAGCACTGGATTTGTACCTGAGGGTTGCATCTTGTGGTGGGCTCGCCAAATACAAAAAAAAAAAAAAAGTGTACTAATATGTTGCCATTTCACAATTGCTAATATTGGATTGTGACATTATGTAATACTATGAGATGTGGACAAGACATCAACATATAATAGTAGACCAAATGTCTCCTCCTTGTCTCTTTGTTTGGTGTTAAAGTCAACAGGACCTGGTTATGAGATCTGCCATGTTGTATTTTTGGAACCAGAGTCTGCCCAGAAGTGATGTGGGGCTTTAAGTCCCTCCTACTCCCCAACGCAATCATGATGTCATATGATCTGTCTTCTAAACAATAAATAACTAATTACAGCTAAACATGTGAGAAAAATGAATGTTTGACTATATAACAGCATAAAAGAACTGCATAAATCAACAAGAATCAACTCTTGAAAAAAATATCTGGGGTTTAATTTTTTAAATAAGGGCAAAGACCCATTTGTTTACATGAAGAGGGCGGGATTTAAAAGTTCTACCAGAACCAGCCTTCTGTATGAGGTCAAGTATTATAATAAACAGCCTACAGGACAAACATTTGAACGTTGCAGGTTTTATGGTCAAAGTTGCTTTGTGTGTTCATTGGAAATAATTCAGCCAGGGATTGTTTGGAACATTCTTGTCTGAAATGTCTGAAACAGACTGAAATGAAAGAAAATAACATTTCAGTTGTTTTGTGTTTTCTAGATCATGAAAGTAATAATACAACAGAGCTTGCTTGCTAGACAGTTCTTTCTTCTTCCATCTTTGTCTTTCTTGCCATCTCCACCATATAGAAAAAAGTTATGACCTTCGCAGGAACCTTCACCCGCATATTTTTAGCTTTTTCCCAGCTCTCACAAATCCATACATGTGAGAAGGTAGGAGTTTTCTCGACTGACATGATCCTTTTGGTTTGTAGTTCTGTCCCACTTGGCTTTAATTTACAGTGGGAAAATAATTAGAATCTCACTTTTGGAAAGAGTGGAGTGAAAATGTAAACAATGCTTCCCTGCGGGCGGGTGCTTCATCACTTTGACAGGTGCATTTGAATTTGCCTGGGTGGCGGACAGGCTTGGTTATTTATGTGTCAGTCGCACATGAAAGCCCCGGCTGGAGCTGGAGTTGGGACCGAAACTATCGAAGAGACTGAGACTCTGCCGAGTGGGTTTAGACTTGGGAGAACCCTTAGAATGTTGCTGGTTCTTAAGTTGAAGGTTAGAACGGGGCTGTTGCTGCTGGCGCTTAGAGGGGAACAGAAGGCAAGAATGGGAATGCAGCTGGATGTAGAGCTTGTGCTACAGAAAGATATTAACTTTTGCAGAGAGATATCTAGTAATGCAAGCCACTTTCCATTGTAAACTAGCCATTTTAAAAAGCAGCTGATGCTTTAAAATCTTTTTTTCTTAGCCTTTAGTCTTACCAAGGCTTTAAAGGAGTTTAGGCAATGCAAAAATATGCATCAGCTGTATGAAAGTTTTTATCTTGCAACAAACACTGTTGAATGAAGAAATCTGACTAAACTATATTTTATCTGTTGTTGTGATGTGGTGTTTAGAGGACTCAAACATAAGGAGGCCTAAAATAAATTAATTAGAGTTCAAAAATAAAATAAAAATGCTGGCAAGGCAGCGAAACCATAACAGAAAAGCAAAATCTAACAGGTAGTACACAGGAAAGAGAAAGAACATGTAAACAGAGGTCAGCATGTTAACTGGGAGTATAAATATGCTGGGAGAGGTGATTAGTGCAGCTGGGGCTAATGAGCAGATGAAGCACAGGTGTGGATAATAAACTAAAGGCAAAGATGATTAGGGTTCTATGGGACAGAAAACATTCCTAACAAAGAAAAACCTCAAAAATAAAGCAAGGACAAACACAATACATAAACTCAAAGTACACAACAACCACAAAAATCCCATGATCATGTCACAACTTATCTAAACATTTTGAGAAAATGTTCCTTTATGATTAAGGTCAATAATAGAACAATGGTGTCTAAACACATCAAAGCCCTGTTCACACTAATATCAATATTAAAAAAACACATTTTTTCTGTTGTGCATCTTTTACCCTCATGCAAACAATGTATTTTACAAAAATAACAATATTCTTTATCAGTGTTTTTCAAAGTAAAGCTTTTATAATACCTCATTTTAAGTTGTAAGAAAAGATAGTGTAGCAGCCGACGTCCTGTTTTTCTCTACTGCTTTGTGCACTTCGTGAGTGGAGCTGTTTTTGTTGTCTTTACGTTGTCCTTAATAAACTTTGATTTTATGATACACAAGTCAGTGACTAAGATTAAGTGGTAAACAATGTCAAAAAAGAAGCTGTAGCTGTTTAAGGAGAAATTCAAGTCAAAAAAGTTCCTTCTTTGTATTTTAATGTGTCATTAATATCAACAGTATTGCCACCTTCTGGTGCAGCATGGATATTTTAGCAGTTTTGCTTCTTGTCTGGATGGAGTTTTTTCTTCTTTTTTTCAAATGGGGTAAAAAATGTCTGGGGATGCATAATCAGAGCCTTTGTCTTTCAGTTTCTGGCTCTCTTTCCTCTCATTTTCATGATGCAGTTATTAATCTTTTAAATGAACACAACCAGTGTGCCTTAAAACAAGATTTATTATTCATAGCTTCTGCTTTAATAACTTAGATTCTATTGTTTTAACCTTTTTTTTTTACACCATTTAAAATTATGTTTAGCATGTTTATTTTCTTGTGAGCTAATATTTTTTATTTTTTGAACATTCTTTCCACATTTTGCACCACTTTCTGTGTTGGCTGAACATTGCTGTTATTGTGTTTTTTTTATTTCTCCAGTATGAGATTTAATAATTATATATATATATATATATTTATTTATTTTTGGATTGCAAGATTCTGTAAAATAATGTGCAATACTTGCAATCCCCACTAAAACCCATGCCCTTAAATATTTAAGTATTTTCTGTATTTGCAGGTGGAATATGCATCTGTATTACTGGATCAGATTAAGATGGGCCTTCACAGATTTAAAGGTTCATGAAGGAAATCTGGTAGCACACAAGCCATCAAACTGAGCAGCTGTCAGTTTGATGGCTTATGAAGTAGAAAAAAACCTGCTTCGGCGTGCTGTCATAAAGCCTTTTTTTATTTTGCACATTTGATAACAAAAAACCGTTGTGTGAGCAAGAACATACAGCTAACGCACACCCACAGACAGTGCAAAAAGGAGCATCAGTGATAGTTGTCAAGTATGAGAAGAGGTAGACATAGTTGGTTCTTTTGTCCACACACACACAGGAACACAGTAACACAGTAACACGTGCTAGCACACATATATCTATGCTCACAAACAGACAAAGCCCCACACAGTGAGGCAACGCATGCGTGCATCTCCAACGCCTGCGGGCGCTTAGAGCTGTGGAGCATCGAGTGGGGGAGGAGGGAGAGAGGGAGAGAGTAGAGGGTTGTGGGGTGATGGGAGAGTGTCTGTGTGTGTGTATGGGTGTGTGTTGGGGGGGTTATTAGAGGGTGCTCTGCAGAAAGTCAATCCATCGACTCCATGACCACTACTATCATTTTTGTTAAACCATTTCTGGGTTTAAGGCCTGGTTGTTGAGCCTTGGGTGCACAGCACAAAAACAAACGATGCACACACACACGCACACACAAACATGTCCGCTTGGGTTCATGGACCAAGAACATAATATGTGATTACACACCACAATTTGAATTAATCAGCAAGTAAAATATAGTAGAGATGCACAAACATCATTTGTCATGGGTTGAACTGCACTAATGGACAAACCCCTTATGAATCATATATTATATTATATATTAAATAGCTATTATTCAAATTGTATATGTTACATTAGATGCAGGTAAATAGCCAGTATTATGCAAGTAACTATAAAAACAATAGGTTATTACATGTTGTTATAGAATAGAAGTCCAGTTACTTTGTTGATAAACTTTATTTTTTAGCCATGTCCTGCCTGACTGAGAATAAACACTAACTCATTCAATTAAGATGTCCTGAAAGCTTCATTAAAATCCATCTGGTGGTTTATCATTTATTTTGCTATCAATCGAAACAAAATTTGGACAAAATTTAAAACAAACATGTTTGGGAATCAATATCAGCTACAACCAGACCAAATTTTAGCTCAGTATGTGTAAAATTGACTGTTAGAGGCCTTTCTGTGTCTTTAAAGTCATTTGGGTGTGGTGGCCATCTTGAATTGGGTTGACTCCAAAAGTTTTTCAGTTGTATATCTAATGATTACTTTCTGGTAGTTTCATTAAAATCTGTCAAGTGGTTCATTTTGATAACAGCTAGAAACCTGAACAAACACACACTGACAAAAACCAGCGTCTACATTTATTTATTTGTTTTGACCTTTTAGCAGCAGTTGGTCATAAGTAAGAATATTTTTTATCCCTGCGTTTTTATTTACAGAAGGAATTCCAAATATGTTAACTGTAGTACTCAATTCATTAATCTTGTATCCTTACAATCAGATAAGCTTCTTCAATAAAAGTAGTCTTTCGGTTCAGGTGAACTTCTAACACAGTCCTCAGTAATCTAAAATAAAAGACAGCAATTGCTGAACAAATACCAAGCTTACAACACTCTGTTAGTAATGAGGATAAATGCTGAAATAAGTAAGGACTGAATTTTGCCAGTGTAATGTCCTTTTTGATAAAAAATAAACTATATTGTTCACTGCCTGTTACAGAAAGAACACACTGGGATAACATGAATTAATGCACTACTGCCTTCCACTGTACATAGTTACACACTGACTCTACGTAATACATACACATGCAAAGCCAAGATGTGCTACAGCACATTGCACATGGCTCGAAACAGAACAAACCCAAATGCATAAATGACTGCTGACATACATGCATGGATAAGCCAAGCAATGTCAGCCATTAGAACAGAAATAGATATGCTATTATTGTAAAATTGGCCAATATGTGGCCGGTCGGCAGATATAATTGGAGCAGCTTGAAAATGGCATGGATGCACACTGTCTGTGTTGGGCCTGATTTGGCTGAAGCAAAGGTCTGTGTCTGGTAAAATGCACCACTGGACAAGACAGGCTACCCATTCATATCTGCATGGGGGGACACCACATGTATATGCATGCACACACACACACACACAGTGATGAAAACGATAGTATGCTACAGTAGCTTTCCCCTGACCCTCTTCTCGCTGCTGCGCCTCTAAAGCGACAATCTCTGTCTATAAATATTTCAGCTTGAATTGTCATAGTTAAGATGCAATAATAAACTTTATCCTAAAGTAGCACACAGCAAACTGGACTTTGAGAAAAGATAAACAAGTAAAAATAACTATTTACAGTCAGAATAGACCAGACGACTTTAGACTTTGGACGACTTTAAAGAGATTATAGATTGAGATAGCATCTCCCAGTGCCTGAGATAATCCAGAAAATAAGATATGCATAATTCACTGTTACTAATCTCCTTTGCAGAAAGCCTGCTCCCAACCTACAGTAAACAACTCAGATAGCAGCTCAGCTTTTCCCTCCATGCCATTTCTGACTCACAATAGGCCCTGAGGAGATCACTTTTCCAGGTTTGTTTCGGGGCACACTGAAGTTTACTGGCAACTTTGACAACCAAAGGAAAAAGAGCCATTTCAGCATTTACAGTAAATGCTTCACATTTTTTTATAGTTAAAAAAAAAATAAAATAATAATGACAGAGGGATGATTTGAATATTGAGCACGATCCAAATGCAAATTTGTAACTTTAAACCTGCCACAGCAAGCTTGTGCAGCAAACCAGTTTAACACAAGCACAACATGTGTACAAGAGCATTGAACCACGTTTATTTGTGGAACTAATGTTTAGCAAGCATTCACATTACCAGTATTTTTTACTGTTAAACTAATTCAATATTTGTGGCATCCAGTATTTAGGTAATCCTTTGGAGGTGCAACATATTTCTCTCACTCTAACTGCATGGACCACAAATCTCAAGATGTCATGTTCAATTCTCAAACTGCTATAAGGCCAGGCTTCATATTAAGATGCTGCAGACAGATGCCAAAGTTGAGTATTGCCTTTGATATCCAGAATTTGACTTTGGAGCAGCTTCAACCTAATCAAGCCTCGAAGGCTGGAGGTGATAAGTATCCCAGCCAATAACCAGAATGAGGGCTGGGAGTAAGGGGTGGGTGTGCTTTCTTACACAGATGCATCACTTGTGCATGTGCATACACACACCCTAGGTTGCCTCTTTAAGGTTTATAAGCAGAACTCCTTTGGTGTAAAAAAAAATCTGTACTCGGGATGTCATGTGGGGCTGTTAAGACGCGACACCTGTCACAATCACCAGGACTTCTTCATCCCCTCGGGGCCACAGGAAGCAGCCAAGGTCAAACTCTTACAAAAAAAAAGGGGGAATGAGCAAAACTGAACTGACTAACAACGAATGGTCACAAAGAATCAGATCTGTTGAATTCAACAATAAAACCTCTTTGGGGCCAGAGGCTGTGGATGCATGTCACTTGTACGTTGGTGTGTGCATTACAAACATGCACCGTCTCCGTGTGTATGCAGTGTATAAAAACTTGTGTTGTGCATGCACAGAAACAGCTCTTCATCAGATAAAATCAACACTTTTTTTTCACCCTCCAAATAAGTAAAATATTTGTTTGAATGTTCATTTTACACTGGATAACTCTAATCTGATCCAAGTGATTTGGTTGTTAAAACTCTGAAAATGATTTAAGAATCATCGCCCTTATTTTATTTCAGTTTTGCAGTTTTTCTAAATCATTCAGCAGTTCAATTTGTTTCATTCTGTGTCATATTATGGAATGGGAGAAATGAGAAAAAGAGGGTTGGAAATGTAACAAAAAG
This sequence comes from Kryptolebias marmoratus, assembly GCF_001649575.2. Classification (NCBI taxonomy): domain Eukaryota; kingdom Metazoa; phylum Chordata; class Actinopteri; order Cyprinodontiformes; family Rivulidae; genus Kryptolebias; species Kryptolebias marmoratus. The sequence continues at coordinate 20,537,225 of NC_051450.1, read as the reverse complement.
TGGCCAAAACCTAGTGTCAGTTTACCTCGTCCAGCTGCAAATGTTTTTACAGGTGAGGGGCGAAGCTTTATATTTTAAGTAAAAAAAAATCTCCTTTTCACTAATGAACTTATAAGCATTCAAAATAGTCAAAACTTGGAGTTTCCCAACAGCACACACCTTAACTGGATCCTTTTCTGTGACGCAGAGCTTAAGTTTCTTAATGACAGCCAAACAAACACAATTCCTTCATTAAACTAACTAACTTTTTCCATTTTCTCAGTCATGTCCTTTGACAGAAAAGCTTTATCAGTCCCAGGCATCGGTAGCTAATGATATCTAGTTTAATAGTAAGGGATGAATTAAGCAATCAAGCTTCCAATAATTAGGCCATTCGCATTATGAGTTCATATGAAAACATTGTCTCTGTCCTGTTTTTAAATGTAGGTCTGTTTGAAGATTCAGAACAGTTTATTATTGTGTTGTTATTTTTAATCCGTTGTTGTATGAAATCCTGATGAGCAGTCAGTATCTTACATGTAGTAGATAGCCATCAAAGCATTCCTAGAAAGTCTCATGGAGGAGTCAGTCTCAGCTACAGCTCAGGGCAAAGTTCTCTCATTAGTGAATTTCTACCACCTAACACTAAAACTCAATGAGAAATATATTGGTTTGATCCTTTATAAGCCTTTATGTGTCATGGTCCTCACAGTAAGAAACTTAACTAAACTTAACTGTTTGAAGTGAAATTACTTTTTTTTGTAACTTAACTCAGGTTAAAGAGGACTATAGAAGCCCAGACAATGTGTCTTCTACTTACTTTATTGCTTTTTATCGTGTTGCTTTAACATTTAGATAAGTCTAAAGCTAAAGCAACTGTGCAGAAAGTAATTATTCTCTAGTTTCCCATAATTCTGTTTAAATTCTTGCAGTCACAATACATTGCAGACGTATTTGTGTCTACTGAATCTTCAGTGTGAATTAAAATTAAGGTGAATGGGTTTGATCTTTATCTGTTTTTTTCCCCTCTCATCTTTTTTAACCACTGTGCACCACTTTCACACATTACTGCCTGGCAAAGTCCATGACCTTTTCAGGAACAGAGGCATGTAGTCTTTGCAGTCATATCTCATATTGAGCTCCCTAATGCTCTGAGTGTGGCTGCTGTGCTCGCCGCTGTGTCGCTCCTGTCCCTGCCTGCCTGCTTGCTATCGCCCCAGGCCGTTGGGGCCCTCAGCAGTGTCCACTGCAAGAAAAATAAGATAAAAAAAAAAAACTTTACTGTAATTGAAGAAGCAACTCAAGCAGAAAGGTTTGCATTTTCATACTCACATATACAAATGTGCATGTAGACTACACACACGTGCACAGGCAGCCTGAGTGAACGCACACCATGTGTGCATGAACAGGTTTGCATCTGTGCACATGCAGCCAAGCACAAAAATGTACGCACACACATTCATCCTGACAACATTGGTCTTTGGTAGAGGTTACCAGGGGGGCTGGGAAGACTCTGCTCCCCCCTTGCCCCCATGCTTTAACGCAGTCCCCCCACAATCGGACGTACACCCCCGCACACACACACACACACAATGACCATAGACCTAGTTGCCCTCTGACTCTGGAAAACTCATCTCCTCCTCTCTTCTCTCTGTGTTCCTGTGTTGCTGTTATGGGTTCCTGCTCAGGAGCTGAAGGTTCTTTTGTTATGTGACAGCGGTTCCTGTGTGTCCTGTCACGGCTAACTAATTCCTCTGTCTCCCTTATTTTCCAAAAGTTTCTTAAACCATTCACATCTCGCTTCGTCAGTTTAGCTCTGCTTCTCAGGTGACTTCCATTCAGTAAACTGTACTACTGTATTTAGACAGCACAAGACTGATCAACTAAGGTGCTTTCTGTGTATATATAGTATAATATTAGTATATTGCTTTTTGTGCCGGAGTATTAAACTAAGATCATCTTATATTTAGAAGGGATGACGTTATAGCCATTCTAGTCAAATCTTGTAAATGTTATTTACAATTTCATGCAATATTGTTAATTTCTGAGAGTTTCATTTAAATCCAAATAATAATTCATAAGCTATTTTTCTGACAAACAAGGTTGTCGACAACAGTTAATTCCAACTTTATAAGAAAAGATATTCCACAGCACTCTTTTATCCCTGTTGTGAAATATCCTCAGCTACTAATACATCAAATTTTAGCTTAACATCTGCAAAATTAGAGTCATTTTTGTATTTCCTGATGTTGGTGAGCTGCAGCAGCCAATTTGTATTAAGATGGCTTTAAAAGTAATCAGTTATAGATATAAAACCATTGATAATTTTCTGAGTTTCATTAAAATCTATCTTGTGGTTCATGAAATATTTGGTTAACAGCCAAACAGGTTCAGCAGTTAATGCCAAAATTAACCAAAGATATGTCTATATCTATGAGTAGCACTTGAAGTACGTGTTGTGAATCAATATCACCAAATTTTAGCCAAATGTAGTTTATTTGGTTAAAAATAGTTATAGTCATTTTGATTTATAGCCATTTTGTGTTGTTTTTTTTAAGTTCATTTGGCTGTGGTGGCCATCTTGAATAAAAGTAAAATGGGTCAAATTTGAAGAAACTTTCACATTTGCAGCAATTAGTCGCTGATTAGATTAGAAAACATCCCATATGATTAACAGCCACCCTCACCGAACACAAATTCATCATTACCACTCCAACATGTGTTGTTTGACTCTCAACAGGTTCGCTCCCCACCAACCACGCTGCAGTCGCAAATCACCTTGGGTGTTCCCAAACTTGCCCGCTGGTACCCCATTACCTAGACATACGGTGACAAACGGTGCAAAAGTGCTCAAAATGTTGATGCAATCAGGTTGAGAAAACATCTCCAGGGCTACCATACAGCCCCTCAACCTCTCTCCTCTCTCCCTTCTTCCTCACTTCTTTTAATGTCTGCCTCCCTCCGTTGTAACAGTACCACCACCACCACTGGGAAACTTATGGTGATGGTAGAAAGATCTGCAGTACGCTCTCTGTCATTGTCACCATGGTGGCTCAGTCAAAACAGTTTGCATACCTGCTTAAATATTACAAAAATGAACACCTCTCTTCAGGTGGAGTAATCAGCGGGGTGACGGGAGACAATTAATTAGGTCCATCTGCATCACTGCCTTTACATAATTAATGGGGCTCATTACTGAACTGAGCCATTTACAAGCAAGGAGACAGTGTATGAGTGGAAAACCCCGGGAAAGGGACGATTTTTGTTTTACTTTTTCAGTTTTTGAAAACTTGACTTAACTCCATATTGACTTAGGTCACATCTGTAAACTTTTGATAATCTTACTCTGTGTTTAAAGGGATAATCAGGTCATTTTGAAGTGAAGTTCTATGTCTTACCTGTTGTTTGTATTCTTCTGAAGAATTCAGGTTTAAATCTGAATAGACTGCCAAACTGACAGGTAACAAATTTTTGGCTGAAATTCTAATTTTTTGCAAAACTGCATGCAATGTAAAAGTTTATACATAGGCGTTTGCATGAACTGTTATGAAATTTCTGAGATTTAAACATTTTGCTGCATATTATTACTATTAATATTATAATAAATTCGCTTCTAGGGAGGTCTGGCATTCCTCCCTCGCTTAGGAGAGCTTCGTCTCGTTCTGTTAAACTTCTAAACCGTGTTAACTTTGTTTATAAAATAAGATCAGAGAAGGAAAGAAAGGTACCGATAAAAAATTACCAAAATTCTTCCATCCATTTTATGTAAGCTATGGCCATAAATCCAAAAAGGGGTTAAAAACAAATCAACTGGACTTCTATTCTGTAGTTGAATATGTTTCGCTTCTCATCCGAGGAGTTTGGATTTACCATGTATGTCCTGGATGACTGAGAATCTACACTATGTCTATGCTAAGGTCATACACTTTTACCTCAGTTCAAGTGCAAGAAATGCACAAGAAATCCACCAAATTGTCATGGCAAAATGATAAGGAAGACAATCTATTACAAAGAAATGTCAAGCGAACTATGCCAGGGTTGAGACAGATCCAAGCAGCAGAATAATTGTGGCTATTTGAACAAAGTGTCTGAGTAAGAAACAGATAAGGCCACCAGCCTCATTGTAACTGGGAGCCCAAATCACTTATAGGGCAGATTGGCCTAAAATGAAACTGGTATCATGATTTTTTTTTCACAACAATACCAGGAAACCAAATCAATAAGATGTCATCAGAAATACAAACATTAATATTAAATAAGACGTGGTAATTCTTAAGTTTTTTAATTATATAAGGTGGAAAAAAGCTTATTTTTCCACATATTGAAAGCGTTTTTTGTGACTTCTCTAAAACCCTATCAAAAAGCTCAGAGGTAGATAGGTCCTTAACTTATTCCTCCTGTTTACTCAGTCAGTAAGCTTCGAAGCCGACATCTAACCCCGTCTGTAATGTCTGAACCTCGAAGCAACCCGGAGGATCATATGGTGTGGAGAAATCTCTGACATAAAGTTAATTGGTAAGAAAAAAAAAATTAGATTCTGTTTTATGATCGCCTTGTGAAAATTACAAGTTTGATAATAACTGCCCATTTGTTGGTTGATTATTGAACGTGGATTCTTTTCTTTTTATTCTTTCAGAGCTGGAGGGAGATAACAGCATCAGAGAGGATCTGCTGAGTTCTTAGTTATAATGCAGCACATCCAAGAAGTTAGTTTTAATCGGATTCCAATCACCACTTGGGCAGTTTTATTTTGTGTAATTATGAGCTATCAGTTGCAAAGATTTAGATGTGACACAAGTGATATGACAAACATATGAAGTTATGCACATTATAAATAGATTATTGTGTGGTTTATGTAGTTTTTATCTAGATATATGTTTCTCTGTGTTGTAGTAGTTGGTAGTTGGTGTAATTCTTGCAGTTTTCTAAGTAACATGCACATATAACAAGTTTTCTTTTAGATTATGTTCTTTTTCATACAGTTTTTGCAGTTCTTTCCTGACACTGTGGGGTTATCAGCTCTCTGCCATCCATTCTACGTGTTGCATGCAAGCCAGTTCAGTATTACTTTTAACATAATATTGTGTCATTTAGAGACATGTTAATGCCCAAACTTTTCCCCCAAACTATTTATGTTGAGTGGCATTGTGCTCATCTATCTTAGAAAAACAAGTAAGATTAGTCCCAACAGGTTGCTCAATAGTTTAACTGTTTTCCTGTTCCGTCAGAAGAGAAACGGCGATCACATTTTTGCACGTGTCTGTTTGTTTGTTTGTGACATTAGCAAACATCTCATGAACCACTAAATGAGTGGAGCTTTCAGAAAGTAACAATTAGATTTTCATCTTCAACTGATTAACTTTCGGACTTGACCCCTTTCAAGATGGCAACCACAGCTAAGCAACCTGAGCAAACACGTGCAAGGTTATATCTCAATCAGTTTTACAGATATTGAGCTGGTGTGGTCGTAGCTGACAGTCATTCACAACACAGAATCTGTTGCTGCTACATCTCATACTTACTTACTGTTAACTCTTAATTTAATTTAAAATTCTGACATGAAAGGCAGCAGTCAGTATGCATTGTTTCAAGGAATGCTAGGCCTTTTATTCACCTTGTGGATTTGTTTTACTGTGAGTCTTGTTATGGCCAGACAGCCCCCTGCAGAGGTCGTCTGTAACGTGAATAACTACAGAAACAGTTTTGATTTTATGCATGCTTTGCAGATGACAGATTTTTGACATTATGTCACAGCTCAGAATGTACTCATGGGACTTTATAAGAATGCAGTAGAGATAAAAAAGCCTGACCTGAGGACTATGTTTGGGTGTAATTGCACAATAGAGGCGGAAAACTTGTGAAAGCACAAAACAATCAGGCAGACGGGTTTGTAATTTACTTCTAATGAAGATTTTCTGACAGATGAAGCAACAAATTGTACCTAATGATCAATGCAGCTTTATTACATCTGTAGGGCAGTGTGGAGGAATATTTAAATATTAAAAAATTAACCTTAAGAGTTCCAAAATTATTCACTGGATTAATTTCTATTTTAATCTCCAGCTGACATCAAGTTATTCTAAAACAAACAAACAGAATTGTTTTTATTTTGGTTGACAATTGCAGGCTCTTTGTAGCACTCAATAACTTGTTAAAAAAATCTGCAGCTGTTCCTCTGAATACCTTGTTTTCCTTCCCCTCATCCCTCCTTTCTCTCCCTCAGCTAATGAAGGCCTCGTAGCCCACTGTTATTAAAATTACGCACTTGCCTCTGATATTAATTGGCTCCATAATAAGGAATGCATCGGATTCATTATTTAATTGCAAGGGCACATTTGGAATACAGTTTCTGAAATGTATTTTTAATGAAAAACACTACATCCTGACCTAATCATATCAACCTTATTCTATCTAATTAAGAATGCAAAAAATCATTAGAGTTGCAAAATATTAGTTTCAGCTCTGTCGGGCTGCTCCTTTCCTCGCCTTCATGAATATTTTCTTCCCCTGTCTATGATAAATAGTTAATGAGGAAAAAATGACAAAAATTTGCATGTAGGCAAATTAGTCTAATAGGGATATGTCTTTGCTGAGTTAGGAAAGTGACCCTTTTCGTAGAAGAAACTGTTACAATAATTATGAAATAATGGCAAGGCCCATCTTATTTTGATGAAAAATTGTCTCATTGAATAATGTAAAAATGTTAAAACGCAATAACCCTAAATTTTCATCATGCCACGGAATGTGTTAGCATTTTATCAGTGTAATAACACCAAATTAGGTCCAATATGAAGGATGCTGTAATTGTTGCTTTGGAGGGATATCTGCAGCAATGCAAGGATGATAAAGAAGTGAACTGCAGCAAGAGGCCTTCAGCTGCTACATGGGGCATTTTATTAGCCCCCACATTTACTCTTTTTTTTCCTTGTTTGTTTTAGTGTACTAAAATATTAACAGATTCAACTTGATTTGAGGAAACAGGTCAATCCCCATCCAGTTTTCAAAACTGTAGTCACCTGTTAGAACCAGAGGGAGATATACAAGGAATTTAAGAGGGAAAATGCTTATTGGTTTAAATAAAAGCATTTTGGAAGAACATATTTGCCACTGAAAATGAGGCTTGATGATCATTATCACCCACTGCCAAGAGCTGAAGGTGAATAATAATGTTTTTAGCTTTTGTTTCAATATCTGTAAAACTAAGTTTCAGCCATTTTTGTGTTGGGTTATGTCAACTAGCTGTGGCGGCCAACCTGAACTGGATTAACTGCAAAAGCTAATCACAAATCTGTCTAGTGGGTTATAGGATATTTTGCTAACTAGCAGACAGGGTTGACTCCAGCCGTTCATATGAAAATTTAACGCAAATACTGTGTGCAATCTGTTAACGTTTATAGTATTTGTTGGGGATGGCTAACACAACTCCTGAGATCTTGCATGATGCTGCAGTTTAATACCTGTTTTAGTTTGAAGGCAGTTGTTCACACACTGCCTTCTTCTATGACATCCCCATTGACCTCTGCTGGCATGTTAAACACGAGCCAACCTTTTTCTAATAAGGTCATGTCCACATGAAGAAAATGTCCGTTGTAGCAGTTTTCTGTGTGTGTTGATTGAGCAGTCTCTCCTTAATGGAAAAATCTTCAGAAATCAGTTTTCACAAACTAATCAGGCAGCCTGCTAGTCTACTCTCTGTTTTTGGTAATTATCTTGTACTAATTAGAACAAAGCTAAAGACCTCTGAGATGAATTCTCAGCTTTCTCACATGTAACTAATGAAAATATAATAATATAAAATGAGCCCATGCTATACATCCTACTGGACTGAATGTTTTGCAAAGTGACCAATACAGTCCCTCATGTCCTAGCAGCTCTGCACAAAAAGCCCATACCATCCCAAGTGACAGACAACTCAAAACTAATCAGTCAGACTATTAATAATGAAATTATAAATCATTCTGTTTTTTATGTGCAAGGGCTGTAGTAGAAGAGCAAAAAGGAGGGACTAATGTGACAGTTTACCTTTCGCCTTTCCCCATTGAAACCTCTCCACTGCTCAGCTTTCTTGACGACGTAGCTTAGTTCCTGATTTGACAGCTCCAGGTCATGAGGCAGGAAGTACACACCCTCCTTGGCTGTGAGTCGCTGAAAGATGTCCAACATGCGACCATCATTGTGGAATCTGGAAAACGAGTAAAATATTGACTGCATCCTTCAGACATCACATGCTATAAGTGACGGTCAATATTATAGCAGTCCTTGTGTCAAATGTAATAGCTGTACATAAGTTTCTGCAGCTTCCTCTTTGCAATACAGACTGACTGGCTTGGTTTTTGCTGGAAAAATCAAACTTTTATTGATTGAACAGCCCATATTTGCTGGGTGATGCTCTTTAAAGTCTATTACATCAAATAAAATAGCAAACGGAATCAAACAAATTGGCCTTTGAGTGGGAGGGACTTTTGTTAACACAGGCTGACTGTAGCAGTGTCCATGTTTGGCTGGGTGTCTGTGTGGTTTTCCATCTGCTCATGTGTGGGCGTCAGATCCTGGGATGTTCTTCAGTGTTAATGCCGAGCTTTAAAGACTGAAGATGCAACAAACACACATCTGTCTGGAGAGCTTGGTTTGAGTCACAAGAAAGTGTTCTGCAGAGCAGAAGGCGTATTGATTCCTACCTCCAGATGAGTGCACATAAGCAAAGCGTTATTTTTGTTTTGCCACACACGGGTTGCATGCAGCCAACCCCTAAAAAGAAACACCATGTCTGTAAACAAATACTTTGGCTGACCATCAAAACCAGCAGACCTTGTGCCCTTCCACAGAGATTCTAGTCAGTCAGAGGGTAATCAGCTCTCAAATAAAAACAACATCAAGAAGACAAGGATTTACACAAGGAGCAGCTACGGAGCTTTGAACTCTGCATTATTCCCCATCGCTCTTGGGATAGGAATGTTTGTAGAATCTTGACCTCAGACACAGGAATAGCATGCAATCATTTTCATCCTACACTTGAATTTTGCTTCCCATTCATTTATGCAGCCTTTCTCTTGGAGGAATTCACAGTCTTTGCATCTTTGCGCATCAAAACAAACTAATTCTGTGGCTGTGAAGGAGCCCCGAACCTGTTCTTATATGTGGGGTCTGACCTGGATGATAAAGCTCATATCAGTACTTTTTCCAGTGTAGGGGTCACCATATGTTAACATATGGAATACATTTCACTGTCACAATGGAAGAAAGAGAATGCAAATGGAATAAAATAGCACCACATAAAACACATTTTCATTCATTGATATCTGCTATAAAATGATCTTGATGTAATATTTAATATATCTGTCTTTTGAAGACTTTGTGGTGGAATGGATGGATCTTATCCTTCAAAACTTAAACATTAATTCTTGAAAATACCATACATTTGACACTAAAAGTTATAAACTACAGTTTTGTACTTATGTCAGCGTATTGGCATCACTTATCCTGGTGTTTGTGAAGCTTTACAGATTGCACCATGTGTTAATTGAAAGACACGTATAGATGCTGCCTTAAATGTAATAAAAAAGTAAAAACCAAAAGTCTATTCTATCTATACACCTGAGGCTATTTGTTTCCATGTCAGAAATCCATGTTTTTTTAGAACCAATAAGAAACTCTTTGTGAAACCAAAATTATCAGCTCCATTGTCTTTTGCATTCTCAACAAAATTTTATGCAAATATGTGAATAAAATGTTTGTGACAAAATGATGCTAACAATACAAAAAAAAAAAAAAAAAACTATTGATCAGTTCTCACATTAATCTGTTAGCCTCTTTATTAAATCCAGCTTCTAGCAACACAAAGTGATTTCTCTGCAAATTTCAGCAGAAATTTAAACATTTTTAATTTCAGGCATGTTGCTGCGGGGAAATAACAGAAAGTGCAGTTTTGCACACAATCACTAGTTCTACAAAAAATATATAAAAATATATAATTTTGCTAACAAGGATTAAGAAAGAAAGGCTGACTTTTTCATAAAAGTTGAAGTAATTGAAGGTCTGCCTTTATTACAAGAAATTGTCACAAATAAATATCCAACAAATTGGCCAAATGTTTTTGTTCATTCAGATAATTAGGATGCAAACATGTGGTTATTTAAAGTTTATATTATGAATTTTCAACAAATATATAGCTATCACTCACAGGAGCTTGGATAGCTTAGTGTTTGACTATGTAGTACATTTAAAACACCTAATAACTTGTGTTTAAGGCTCCAGACATGTTTTGTAGCTCTGGTTAGTTATATTTAGGGAGAGAAGGGGGAGAAATGGCTCTTTTGATTGTAAAAGTTGCAGACCGCTAATTTAGCTGGATCCCAATAAGGTTCCTGCCTCCTGTAATTAGGTGAGTCCTTAGTAGAAAATTACAAACTGATTTATTCTATAATGATGTCATTACAGTCTAAGTTGGAGTTTTATCTTATATGATTTACTGTAGGAGAACACACTTCAGTTAAATACTAAATTATGTTATCAAGTATCTTATGACCTGTCCATTTTCTTTGCTAATTCTATTTTACAGAAGTTCTATTCAGTTTCTTTTAAGTCCAACAATCAGTGATCAGTCAAGTCCATGATTAGTGAGAGACTGTTTAGGTCCTTTGTGCCAAATAAAACTAATGGGATTTACAACAATTCCAGATATATTTCCTATGTCAGGTGTTTGAAGAGCAAGACTCCTACATTTATTGTTGTTTGTTCTTTTTTTGTTCTCTTTCTTCGTCCTCTCAAAACTTCATACAAATGTAGTAGATTTTCCTTTTATTCTGAGGTGCCACAACCATAATGCAAAGCTTGCAAGTAAATGCTTCAGTGTGGCTGACCTCAATCTACAAGACATCAGGAGCACACAGTGTATTTATTTAGAGTATGCATGCTCATTACCATATGTGCAGTCAATTTCTGTATGTATGAAATGTGCAGTGAACCCAACCATGCAAAATTTTCAGTCTAATCGCATAATGTAAGGGGGTTATATGTTCACGCTTTACCAAAACACATCTGAGTTTTGAAATGGTAAATTTTCCAACCAATTGCAGTGGATGATGTGTTAAAGAAGACAACCGTGCATTATAGGAGTGTGTTTTGATGCATAAAGTTGATGCATGGTATGGTCTAGTAAAATTAAAATGTATTAGATCAATATTTGTTAAGATTTTCTGTTGTCTGTGTGTGTCTGTGTGCAGAGAAAGAAAATGAAAGATGAATGAGGTGGTTTAAATTTGGCACAAGGCAAATAGACTTCTAAACCAGCAGGCCGGTGGAGATCAGAGTGTTTTGAAAAGGGTCATCCTTTAACATAGCCTACAGCAACAGTTTGCATTACCTCAAATAAACCAAAATGAAAACTTGCTGCTATAACAGATTGAGCTCTGATGTGGTATTCTGTAAGCACACAAAAGGTGATAAACAAAGCTGAAAGTCAGGACACAATAGGAGCCAGGGATAAACACCACTTTATAACCAATTTCACTCTTGAATACTGGAAATGTTCAGGCGTGGACTTGGTCTGGGCTTTTCCAGGTGTTGGTATTCATGTATATACTTCACAGAGGGAGGCTTTCTGCTGCAGATGCACTCACAAGGTCAAAAATAAAAGGAGAGCAAAACAATATCTGTCTATAGGGTAAAGGAGCAGGATGTGATACAAAAATAATGATATAGAGATTGCTTTGTCCTTGATACAGCATGCCCAGACTGGCAGATCAGACTCCTTTTTGATTTGTTTTTTTTTTCCTGTTGAAATTAGTATTAACTGTGTTTGAAGGTATCCATAACATCAACAAGTGGGTGGAAAACAACATATAGGTCAGCAGAAGAAAGTGTGAAGCAGCAGCTCTTACCACCACAGAAAGTCCCTGAACTGCAGTGACTGTACAGGAAGAATCGCTGCTTTTGTTCTCACACATCAGAGGGGGAGGGGCAAAAGCATCTGCATTAAAATAAAATGCAACAACTTTTAACCTGCAGATGCTGACATGTTACTATGTGACAACTAGGAGAGACAATAGGTGTTTGTGTTTATAAGACACTGTCCATGGCTGAGACATGTGTTTCTGGTGACTTGGTTATATGAAAGTGTTATCAAATGTAAAAACTTTTGTGGACTGTAGGGTTTTGATTTGGGCCTCATGCAGTTGTTATTTCTACAGTTGGGGTTTTGGTCATTATGTTTGATCTCTCTTTGTTTTGTGACTGTACATGTGTGACCTGGTTTTATGGTTCTCTTTTTTGTCAGCTTTACTTCCTATTTCATTTTGTTAGATCACATCCTTTTGTTCGGTTTTGTTCCAACACACCTGGTTTATTTTGGCAAACATTCACTCAGCTGTTCATTGTTAGTATCACCATTATAAATTCTACCTCATTTATTTTGTTCCCTGCTAGTTTACAGCCAGTGCCTTGTCCTTGTTAGTTTTACCAGCAGGATCATTTGGATTTCTTTAGGTTGGGCTTCTGTTTACTCAGCATCACTTCCCGGGAACAGACTGAAGGACTTTGGTTTGGATCTTGCCTGCCTTGGAGTCAGTTGCTCTGCAGTTCCACAAACACATAATACTGTGACAAAAATAATAGGGTGACCTCGGAAACTCAATACATCATTTTCTCAAATGCTTATTTTAAATAGTCAGCAACGTGAAAACAAGCATTAAATATTTTAAAACAGCTTTGTGTCTCACCTGAGCAGGTAGACAGCCAGTATAGTAACAGAAAGCAGGAAGTGGACCGCATAGAGGAAGAGAGTGATGATGACTCCTGCTGCACCTGATTGGTCGGCTCGATAGAAGTGCCAGTAAAGCTTGGCTGCGTCACCCACTGGTGTGTCGGGGGAGTAGGCGAGACGCTGAGGAGACCAAACGGACAAATCTGTACCCTAAAGCAGCTTTAGATCCATAGGGTTAGACTGGACATCAACAATATGGATATAGAAAAGAGATCACAGATATATTTCATAGATTGTACATCTTAAAAGCCAGAAAACCTATGTGTAAGCTGAGACTCTTCTTTGTGATAAGTGCAAATTATAGGGAGTCATTTGTATATACACTGTTTATGATTTGTTGTAAATATTACTAAGAAAAAAAAGAAAAAAAAATAGCAGTAACTGGGAAAATTCAGCCATCTGCCAAAAAAAGACACCCCTCTAACCTAGCACAACCCCTACCCACTCCCACCCCTCCCTTTTTTTTGTAATTTAAAGTCACTTTGCCAAGATAAAGTGAACTCCTATTTAAAGTGCACAAGTGTCCAAGTTATTTTTAAGTGACTTACCCCGAGGACGGCATCCACAGCAAAGACTGCCAGGGGGTCGAGGACTGTCCACACTCCCTGAGCCGTGATAAAATTTGACATGAAGGAAGGGAGTGAGCCAAATATCAGTTGACAGCCCCATCTGATCAGAACCAGCAGGAACGTTACTGCGTTCAAGGTCAGGGGACCCACCACCACCATTGCCAGCTCCTCTCTGGTGTGGAGCAACGAGCTCTGGTAGACGAGGTCCACAGTGTGTGCATGGAACTGGAATCTGGAGACGAAAAAGGGTCAATAAATGAGTGGATCATGACTGTGTTTGCGATTCTTTGCAGCTCTGGAGCAGCTGGTTCTGGCAATTCACACACTGTTTAAACATTCGTGGTTCATTCAGTCATATTTAATTAGCCAACAACTGGAATCAAAATTAGCTGCTGTTTGTCTTTCCAGGGACTTCCTATTCACAACTGACTTTTACAGACACATCTGTGACAAAAAAAAGAGCTTTCCATACTCCCTTGTTGTATCTCAGACTCCCCATTTACAGCAAGCCTCATGAGTTTCTTAATCTTCCCATCAGTCAGGAGGAGGCAGAGCAGTGGTGGCCGAGGACAGGTCGAGTTTTTCTCATTAATTTCCATCTGATTTGCTCCAAGAGTCAAGCATCTCTCAGATTCTGTTCATTAATCTGACTGCAAAGGTCCATTGGTGCTTTACTTGAAGCAAATCCTCTGACAGATTTAAATTTTAAAAAGTCATTTTAGAGCCAGAGAATACTTCACAGGATGACCAGCATTTTGTTGTCCAGATAAACTGAAGCACAAGAAAAACGTTTCATTTTGATGTAATCATTTTGATTTAAAACTTTACATCTTAATACATATCAGAATCAAAATGATATTTAATATTTAAAATTATATTTATTCTGTTAGCACCACTGACAGAAGAAAGATAACGTGAAAAAATTCAGTACTTTTAAGTAATTTTGTTTGCAATATTAATGGAATAAACTTGCTTTAGTCCAATGTACTGATTATTTGCTTGAACATTTTGCATTTATGGTATGTACACTCATTTGTTTTCCTGCACCTTTATACAGATTTGGACAGCCACCACCAGAATTTATCAAAGCTTTTATTTTGGAAAAGTACTGTGCTTAATATTCGTTTGAATGGCAATATCTTATTTAATCCTGAGTGACATTTGTAAGATGGATATTTTATTTAAAGAAACAAATCACTTTAGTGGAAAACATCAGAATCCATCAAATTTAAATATTAAAACTGGTACCAAATTCAAACCTAAGCAGCATAGAGAATCTTAAAGATGTCCTTTATGTTTTGGTCTGAGTCTCCCATTCTCAAAATGTTCAAAATTCAAGCCACCAGACTGCAAGCCTTTGCAACTCAAGTGAGGAAATTGAGAACACCGACAAACGTTGCGAGACATTCCGGAAACTCCTTCACCAACGCATTTCCTCAGCTAGTTGCCAGCAGTGGAGACTACTTTTACAGACCCTTGGAAAAGGCTATGGGAACTTTCTGTTCCAATCACAAGAATGCAACATTTGAATACCTAATAATCAAAGGTGTTTCTTGTTCATTTGTACTTTTGTTAAATTCTAAAAGATAAAAAAAGTGGGGGACTACAGAAAATCTTGCAGCAAGGGACTCTATGCTGTTCCAAGGGATGTCCATGGACGTGTTGGTGGAGGAAGCTAAGTTAAAGACAGAGTTATAAGCAAAAAACTGAGTGTGTGATAAAAGGGTGAAGGGAGGGCGCCTGTCATCATGCTAACCATGCTGACTGTCACTTGGCCTCTCTCCCTCGCAATGAGCACCACTAGCTCTGGACACTGCATGGAGAGAAATGTGCTCGGAGGGGCAACAACAGATCCAGACATGTGGAAGTTGTCAACCAGCGTTGACCCCCTCTGTTTTCACTTTTTTTTCACCTCCTATCTTTCACTTCAGTCTATTTTTTTTTCTCCTCTCCCTCTGCTTACACAGTCGCTTTCCATGATTTAACACTTGATGTTTCCACTAACATGTTATTGTAATAAAAACCTTCTTGTAATCCTGTTTGCAGCCAGCCTTTTTTTTATTGTGATGAATTAAATCAGCACCATATGCTATTGCAATGTGATTTAAACTTCTGCGCTGTCTTATTGCTGTTTATTATCAATGCTGTGTACCAAATAATAACAATAAATTCCTTCCAAATAATGCCTTTTGGGACTTAAAGCTGAGTACTGAGCAAACTCCCCCAGCAATGGTTTGTTAATATTGAGGGAGTCTTGTTAAAATGTTAATGGGGGGATTCCAAACAGATGATTTGGGTGTATTCAGCTGCATGTTTGCCAACACACACACACACAGCCTCAGACTCACACATTTTCTTCTCTCCACCGCTTGTTATCCTCTCCTGTTTTACCATTCATGTTTTTCTATTGTGTTTGTTTGTTTGTTTTGTTTTTCCATACGAAGTGTGATTGTGTGCCAGTTGGCCAACATGCTACAGTAACTGACTGTATGTACTGTATCTCACCTCCATTTTGTAATCATCACCCTTTGTCACTGTTTTTGTCAGTGCCTATGTTCGGGTGTGTGTCTGTTACCAAAATATCTCATAAACTGCAAATTTGAATAAAATTTGCAGAAAGTTATCATTAAATACATTAGATACACCTACAACTGATTAACCTTTGGAGTCAACCTGATTCAAGATGGCTGCCACAGCCAGCTGACCTTAACAAACACAAGCTCAGTAAATGTTTACAGACATAGACCCTAAAATTTGGTGTGGTAGTGGCTGAGATTGATCCCCGACACATATTCTGAGTGCTAACAGATTGCATGGATCTCCATTTAAATTGTTGCCATGAACTAGTTGGAGTAAACTAAGTTTGTTAGCAAAACATTTCATGAACCATTGGACAAATTTTAATGAAATTTTCAGGAAATAATCATTTGGTGTATATTTACAACCCAAGCCAACCCAATTCAAGATGGCCATTACAGCCAACTGACTTATAAAACACAAAATGGCTATATTTCAGTCAGTTTTAAAGATATTATTGTAAAATATGGTGTGATTATACCTGAAAGTTATTCACAATGCATATCTCAATCACAATCTATTATGCAAGATTTTTACTTAAATCATTAACATTATATTTAAAGTCAACCCTGTTTTTCTGTTAACAAAATATCTCATAAACTACAAAGTGGATTTTCACAAAACCCCCTTGAAATGGTCATTGAAAGTACATCTAGAATAGAATATTTACTGAAGTGAAACCAGTTTAAGTTGGCTGGCTGCCACAGTTATTTAAAATTAGCCAACACAAAAAGAGGTATAACTCATTAAAGTTTCAATTTTACACATATTGAGGCAAAGTTTGAGGTGTACATATTTACATATACATATTTCAAGTGAGGCATATTTCAATATCGTTTAAGATTGTACATAATGTTTTATTCAAGGTTTGATCAAAATGATTACATCATCATTTCTCCACATAAGATTACCTTAGTTTTAAAACTCTGTGATTAAAAGTGGCAGATAATATACATTCTAGGGCTCAAAATTATTTCAGTTTGAGTTTGTATTTGCATCCAAGCACTCTCTTTCCACATGTGTGTGTTTGTGTGGATGCACGTGTAGCACAGGGTCATATCAAAAGAAGGAAACTCACTTGTTGACAGGAACTGCAATGGCCTGGAGGTAGAGCCACTGGCTGCAGTAATGCAGGTATAGCCTCACAAACCACATCAAAGCAAGTAGCAGCATAATGAGCCCGAGCCGCTGAACGGAGTCATGCCAGCTACCAGGAAGTTGTTGCTGTTGCCGCAGCAACGGCAAGCCCAGCTCAGACGGCAGCATGTAGAGGGCCAGGCGGACTCGATCAGATAGTCGTGGAGAACAGGAACCAGGTTCACTTGATCTGTTTCCAAACAGAGGAGAGTATACATTAAAGATCTGTTATTGCTGTACCAACCGTCTAGACCCCTCAGATCTTCTGCTTCTGGACTGCTCTGCATCCCCAGAACCATAACCAAACGAGGAGAAGCAGCTTTCAGTTTCTATGCACCACAAATTTGGAACAAACTTCCAGAAAACTGTAAAACAGCTGAAACACTGGGTGCCTTTAAATCTCAACTTAAAACCCACCTGTTTAGAGTTGCTTATGGCTAAATTAGGGTNATTTTGTTTTTTAATTATGTAAAGCACCTTGAAATGCCTTGCTGCTGAAATGTGCTATACAAATAAAATTTGATTGATTGATTGATTGAGAGTTATTCACACCTTCATTTCTGGATGTGGTGTGAAACAAAACAATAGTGTATCTTTAAAAGATAACCTAAAAATTATAAAATCAAACATAAAAAAGTAATTTTGAGCTGCAGCTTGAAAGAGTTTACTCTAACAGTTTTCCAGATATATTGATGTGCAATTCTGAAATGTGTGCATGCGCTTAATATAAACAAAGCTCTCGGCTGAATCTGCCAAAAAGCAAGTGGAAGCTTGAGTCACATGACTGACCTTCATTAATCTGGCCGTAATCTGTGTAGGTAAACAAATATATTGGAATTTGACAAGTGCAGAATCTTGGAGAAGTTGTTTCAGTAGATAAATAAGAGGGAATCTGATGCTAAACATGAAAAAAAGGAAAAAGAATGAGTAAGACAGCTGTCAAGAATAAATATCAGGGATCACACAGAGTGGTGGAGTGCCAGAAAGACAGAACTCAAACATGCGTCTTTGGCAAAACCTCTAGTAGATCAGTAAGTTTAACGTTTCATTGTTTTGGCACCTCTAGTCTAACTCTCTGAATGTTTATAACTCAAATCTTAGTTTATCTCTACTCCATGATATGTACCAATGCATTAGAATTATCAGACTTCTTCATCCCTAACAACTCTTTCATAAGTGTCACAATTGTCGACCTATTTTTAGTCACTTCGGCTGTTTTTGTAGGGAAACAAGCACACGTAGTAGTTGGTAGCTGTTCACCAAATTTAATTTAAGGACATGTTAACTATTAATGTGAAAAAAAAAACTGCAGATTTTGCTTCTTTGTGGGGTTTTTTTCTTGGTATAAATGCATGTTTATTTCAGATATTTAGCGTTTGAGATGTTACATTTTTATCTCATCAAGTTCCCAGCTGGTTTCAATGACGTGAATTTTTGAATAATAGCGCAAACACATCATTGTTTTATTGCATTACAATACATCAAATACTAGGGAGATGTGTTATAAGTAGGGAAATATAATATTCAAATCGACACACATTTATGCATGTACACAATAGCACAATAGGTTACTCTTTCCCTGTTATACACACTTGCACAAACACACACACAAACCTAACACACGCACAATCAGATAGGAATCCCTTCCAGCAGTGCTCAGCTTTCCTCAGCACCTCTGCCTCCTCTGTGCCGCCCTTTGTTAGGCCTGCTCAACTATTCCCTTTCATACTGAGGGCACAGATGGAGCAGAATGAAGCAAGAAAAGGAAAGGAAAGGAAAGAAAATGTGTACATTAAATTAGCATGTAGAGCCACAGTTTGTACAGAGATTGATCATGTCAACCAGATATCTATGACTCCTCGATCATCTGGCTGACAATAATTAGAAGAAGGCGAGAAAAGGTTGTTTACAGTGCAGCTATATGGTTAGCATTGCAGAATGTGACTTCAGGCCTTTTGCCTGTGGACATCCCTGTGTCTCACCACTGTCTCCCAGAGCACAGTTGGAATTCACTTTGTAGTATGTGTGTCTGGGGAAAATGATGCACCGCCTGAAGACGAAAAACAGAATCAATTGTGTTGCTCCCACACCCGCTTTGCCAAATAATTAGGCTAGACTTTTATCAAAATGAGGCGTTGCATTTTACTTCCTGCTCATATCACTGCTTCAGTGCTCGCTCGGTTATTTTTTAAAAGAACAGCTCTTCGGTGAGGTGTCTATACTTTCTGAAGTGTTAAATTACTTGAAGTTGAAGTTCCTTCAAGCATGCTCACGCGATCAGCAGCATAACACGCAGTCCATGAGGGAAAAGTCGACATTTGTTCACAGAGTGCTTAGTCAACAGTTTGGGCTGATAAATATTCAGATCTGAGCTGACGTCAACTAAAGCAGAGACGATGAAGATGTCTCATAAAGGTTGTTATGGCACAGCTCAATTGGGAGTATAAACATTTTTTTTCCTTTTCTCATGGCATGACATTGTAAACACAACACTGATCTTTATCACCTGCTGCTAAAATGTGAAAGTGGAAAGTTTGGGTTTTGCATGTGTTTGTTACTAAAGCATCTCACGAACCACTGTACAAAATTTTAATGAAATGTGCAGAAAGTAATCACTGAATATACATCTATAACTGATTTACATTATGGGTTATCCAAATTCAAGATGGTTGCCAGAGCTAATCAAACTTGGCCAGCAGAAAAAATGAATAAAACTCTGTCACTTTTACAAATAAGTAATACCTGAGATTCATTCACAGCACATACTTTAAACCTGACATCTCACAAAGTTACATAAGATTGCACCTAACATATGATCTAAGTTTAAAACTATGGTATGAAAGGGGGTTATATGCTCTCCTTCAAGGATTGCATTTATTTTTGTTTCAGTTCAAGGTTTTTTTTTAATAAATGCGCACATATCTTTGATGCAACAAGAAGTTTTTCTCTGTATGTACTGGAAAAAATGTAATCATTAAACACAGAGAGAACGGACATAATGCATGATTAAATGTGTATTCCCTTTATAATGATTTCAACAAGGACAGCTCTATTCCAACCATCATCACAGGTTGCTATACCCCATGCATGGTGTGAAACTGCTCCGCACATCTGCAAAAGTGGAATTACAGATCAGACAAAAAAGCAGTGCGTCTCAGACACAGGCAAGATGCTGCCCTGTCAAGTGGCATTAAACAAAAACAGCAAATACAACCCGATGCCTGTCTTTCATAATGAAGATATTGATGATGCATGAAAGAGCGATATTTTTAGACACCTTTGTGTGGTGGCATCTTCCAAAGGAAGCTGATAACATGAAGGGAAATCTGTTATCTTCGCTGAATTTGCTTCATTATGATGGCTCCAATTGCAAACGTACTACACAGAAAAAAAGGAATGGATGCTGGAGGTATAGGGTTTTTATTTCATTCCAATGTAACAGCTTGTCCCTTGAACGATACGTGGCATTACGATCCAGGAATGGAACCAACCACTTCAACAAGCATATAGTGGCGCATAATGCTATATTTTAATTGTAGTTGCTTCTGTGAAATTGAGGCCAGAAGCTGTTCTCTTATTTTCTTATTTTTTTTATGTTTGCGCTCCATTCCCATGTCATCAAAGCACATCGCAAAAGGACCTATCATCTTTTCCAGAGCTTCCCAGAATCTGCGAAGGCCTGTCAGTCAGATTTAACTTGTATATATCTGTCAGCTAATAAAGAAGCCTCTCCTGAACTGGTTTTCTCAGTTCCTTAATGTTGACTGATACAACAACAAAGCAGAATTGTGCTTTTAAAAATAGCCCAAAGTGAAAGGCAAGAATTGACAAGTATTAAACATTTAAACCCACAAATAGCTAATCAGCCAATCACATGGCAGCAACTCAATGCACTTAGGCATCTGGTCATGGTGAAGATGATTTTCTGAAGTTTGAAACGAGGTTTAAGTGACTTTGAAGGTGCCAGACAGGTTGGTCCAAGTATTTTAGAAACTGCAAATCTACTCGGATCTTGACACATAACCATGATTAGGGTTTACAGAAAATGGTCTGAAAAAGAGAAACTATCAAGTGAACAGCAGTTTTGTAGACATAATGCCGTGTTGATATCATCTTTTCTCTCCAACTGAAGTATTTATTGCAGTTCAGGAAACTGAGAAACCAAAAATGAAACTGTGTAAAACAGACTTAAGAGATTGACAGATAAGGGTTATTGTTTTCATATTAGCCCAGGTGCACGTGTTGTGGTGATTACAGAACTGTAGTTATCTCCATCGTCAACAGATAAGAATGAAAAAGCCACATCTTTATTTACATTTCACTTTTTGAACAGGCTGATATTGAGTTTGTTCGCTTATCTGTGATCTGTCCTGTGGTGGTTACACAATCAGCTCCTTTTCTGAAGCATCACTCAGACTTTCAGGGTGGTAGAGAAATATAGAAACTAATGCCATACAAAAAAATATTTTTACCATATTTACTACTTCAGGTTTCAGGTTTTATGAATAAAATGTGACAACTGAAAAGAACAAATATAAAACGAACAGCTTTAATTAAGGCAGGACTTTTTAATAATCAACACTAATTACATTCTTAGGTACTAACTGATTTTTTTTGTTTAATTCAAAGAAGTAAGCCATAAGTATGGGGAAAAAGTAGCATTCACTACTACTGAATAGTTTTTGTTGCTCAGTCCTTTTACTTGGATTAGGAGTGCTCCTAAATCTCCAGAACATGCTGGTTTTCTGACAAGGAATGGAAATCAGTTCTCATGCTCTTATGTGTGGTTTCTCTATGCAAAGCCATCTAAACAAGACTGCAAAGCAATTAACCCTGAAGCCCTCAAAAAAAGAGACAAAGAGAGGCAAAGAAGCACTTGTAACTTCAGGTCAATTTGACCTGAAGGCCACAGGAGGGTTAAGTGGTGATCTCAAGTCATTTTTGCGTATCCCCCTTCTAGTAACTAATACCTAATAAATGTGATTCTGGAAGCTCATCTCGTTGCCCTTTTTTATTGTAAATCTTCCCCACTTTTAGTCTTTTATTTTCAGATCTATGATCTATGTTTGCAAACGATAGCAGCGCTAAACCTAAAGCACTGAATACGTTGTTATTAAAATGGAATAGAAAACCTAGATGGAGCAGCAGAGGATTAATACGGCTAAATAGTACCTCTGCCTCAAAGAGTTAGAAATACTGATTTCTATTTGCAGTCCTCACACCGCCCCAAACAATCTGAAAACAGAGATGCACTGCAATAATAAACACATGTTTGACATCGAGAGCGTGTTTCCAGACAATTGTTGGCAAACAGGCAGGACTTGTAGAGGTAGAGCAATTACACAGGAAGTAATGAAAGTGTAATGTAGGGAAAATAAAAGAGAAACTACTCCAAGAAATGGCAATAAATGATAATTATTAGTTAATTTATTGACATTATTTTCCATTCCAACCTGACTCTTTAGTAAAGGCATGAAAAAATTAATCAAATATAGTTTTTTTTTAAACTACCAATGTGAAGGAGCTTCTTTCTTTCAGAGAAGGGACATGGGAAAATGCTGTAATTGTTCTCCTATCAGTCCATTTTTTTATCTTTCCTTTATTGTCACTATGTATGAAATATAAAATAGTCTAGATGAATGAACGGTAAGACTTGTGACTCTTGGGACACATTTTTTAACTTTCTTTTACACCTTTACAATGAACCTGTCCAATGAAGCAACATGTGGTGTTTTTATTGAGCCTCTCCTCACCAAGTATGAGAGGGTATTAAACCATGGAAATGGCAGGTCCCTTGGTGTGCTATAAATAAGGGTGGAAACATTTCAAATGCAGATGCATCTGGGATCAACAAACGCGTTGCCACTACCTATCACTCACTATATGATGAGCTACCACAGTCAAAAATGAAGAACAGTGTCTTGTTTTTTTTCTATAAACCTCTGGAGGTGAACAGATAAAACAAATAAATGCCAATATACTTGAGTATGTATTACAATAAGTGATTAATACAGGACAAATATCAAATGTGCTACAGAAATCCATCCATTCATCAATTTGGGTGAGGCGTACAGGGAGAGGTGCAGCAGAGGCTGAGTATGGGCCTCCTGAGAGTTGCATCAGTATTTAAATGGATTTCATTCCTCTGACCTTGCCTCATAACTGCAGGACATTGTCACCAGAGAGATAGAGACAAGACGGAGAGAGAAAGATGGAGAAAATTAGAGGCAGAGAAAGTGAGATAAAGACAGAATTAACATGAGGGAGTGAGAGGGGAAAAGGAGATAATTATTGGAGTTAGACAAACTGGTGTGCTCGAATGGAAGGAGGAATTAATGGAAACATGATTTTTTTTAACAAGGCTGGGAAAAATGGTCAACAGGTTAGTTTGCAAGTTGTGGGAGCATTCCAATACATGTCAGTTGTATCCAAAAGACGCTAAAGAGCTAAAATGGTTGCCGATGACCTCATGTTCATATCTACACAATTGTTTCAATGTGCATCAAGTTTTGAACACATAAACATCTAAAACCTGTCAGTTACATCTTCAACACTGCCTGTCAGAAATGTTTTCCTAAAGGTTCATGTTTATTTGCACAAGACAGAATGCATTAGTGCATGTTTTTACTACAGTACATTAACTATTTTTGTGAATTCTTGGGATCTAATTTGTTGACTTTTGCCATTTTGCTTTGAAATGTTTATATCAGACTGGAGAACCATTGATTACAGATAAAAAATGGAGTGGGAAAGATGTGTCAGCTCAGGGTTTTGCTCACTTTCTTTTCACTCAAACTCTCGTACACAAATACAATCCTTCATTTGTTCTTACAGTTGCTGCCACTTCTATCTATGTGACACTTCATGGTCTTTACATGTCAGTGGAAAACACATTCATTTTCACCACAAATGGGACCGGAGTCACAACAGATTAACCAATCAGATTGCAGCATGAGCCTGTCAGGGTGCTGACAACCTTACTTCCCTTTAAGGAAATAGCATGTTGATTTTATGTGTCTGTGAGACCTGAAGTGACCCAGGGCCAGTCTGGCCACACAAAAAAAAAAACTGACATGCACCCAAGCCAAGGTAGCCAGGGGCCTTGCTTTCACACACACACACACACACATGCATAGCCGTGCATGCACACAGGCAGATGCTTCACTGCTTGGAAAGCAGACTTGGACTTGGGAAGGAGAGGGGGGACTCAGAGGTGACCATCTTCTCCCAGAGTTATATCAGAATCGATTGACCCTTGCACAGAGTTGTGATTCAGAGAAGCACGTGCAGGTGGATTTCTCCTCTTCTTTGTATTTCACTGCAGGCTGATCTTGGTTCTACTTAAAAAAAGGAATGGCACTACAGAGTGCATTTTATTTTTATGGGTAATGCTAATGAGAGCTCATGACACGACCATGTCACCAGATTTTTGTTGTGAAACAAACAAAAAAAAATAATAATAATAATAAAACACACAAAAAAACCATCTCTCATGATCTTGTCTGGTAAAAAAACAAACATGTCAGGCTCTAGGACCATGCTGCACATCCCTCAAGCTGTGTTGTGGAGACAGCTTCCTCTGCAGCTATGTGATGAGAGGAAGAGTCTTTGTTGTACATTTGTTCAGAACAGAACACAGACCTAACGTTAAGTTCAAATGGTGATGTGTCAACTTTGAAGCTAAGAAAATAAAGTTTGAAGCTCTCGATAATCCATTTGAGTTAAGAGGAAAAAAGTCAATTAAACCATGAGGTAAAAATTTATTTGAACTTTAACTTTTACTGAGTCCACTCCCCCTGCTCTCCACACAAGCTATTTAACTAGTAATTTACTATTTAATTAGTCAAAAACAGTGATAAAAGACAAATAAATAAACAATTAAATTTCAAACAATTTTCAAATAAGACAAATAAGATATATTGAGAAAAGTAAATTTCATATTTTAAAAAAGATGGCAATTTTTCAGAATATGACTAAACGATTGGCCCTTAATTAGGTTTTTTAATTTTGGCTCCTTGTGAAAATTAATTTGACCTCCTTCTAAGGTTTGAAACGACTAATGAAGAATCAGACAGGAGAGATGCCAGTCAGTTGAGTTCAAGGCAAAAGCTTTTTTTCTTAAAAAACATTGTTAAAATGTCATCTCGTCTATTGAGCTTAGAATCTTTTCTCGTGTTTTCCCCTAATTAATGCGTTACTTTGTGATTAGCAACACATAGAGAAGATGAGACACTTTGAGCAGAATAACTGCTCACTTTCCTGCTAATCTTTTATTTGAGCATAGACTCAAACAGATGGAGGGCACAGACTGACACAGACCCAGAGACACAGACTGAGGGAGGGCTCTGATAGGCTCAGTTGGGGGAAACGGGTGGAGAGGAACGCTGGTCCCCAACGAGGCGAGCTAACTAGGGGGAAATTAGGTCAGTGTGTTCCTTGTGACTCCACAGCAAGAACAAGCTGTGTGTGATTGTGTGTGTGTTGCTTGTGCACCTACATTATAGTGTCATACTGCACCACTATAGCAACAGATCCTGTAGGTCTGATTGTGTGAGTGTGTGTTTTTGTGCACGCTGTTTCCCATCTTTTAGCATAGACATGATTATGTTTCCAAACTTTAATAAAAGTTGCTTTCAACACAATAACTTCTGAGGCCTTAATGTTTGATAAATGCAGATAAACTCGTGATTCACCACTAATCCAACTGAGACAGAAAACAAGGTTGTAACTAATCATAGCATCATAATCAGTGACAAAATCCTTCGGAATATGAAACAATTGAATAAAGGTTAGGTGACATTTATCCCCATTTGGCCTTCCAGTCTTATAATACACACTTCTGGGACTAATGGAGTCTGCTGTCATTTGTCCTCTGGAGGGTGAAGATGCTCCTCTTTTTGCACCTTCCACCGAGCTTTGTCTTCACTCATTCTCTTTTCCTGTCTCCAGATCAGGACACGTCACACATACTATAATTGATATGAGATTTAGGGGGTATATTTTAATGTAATTAGAATCTTGATAATTGGACTAATTAGATCTAATTGCTATGTGAGAATGACTTTGATTAAAACAGGTTTCTCTCCTCAAATGAGAGAAGAAAAAAGTAGTTGGGTGACATTGGTGAGATACAATACAAAGCTAATTGACAATAACTACTGATGCATAAAGATTAGGCCTGTAGCAGGGACAGATTTCTGTTTTGTTTTTTATCTACAAACGACATTTTATGATTCTGCCAAAATCTCCACTTGCAAAATGAAGTTTAGTATGTTTAGATTCACTCAGAACTGACTTACAGCAGCTGTGCTGAATAAAGTGTTTTAACTATTCACACTACATTGAAAATAGGAAGGCCTGCAAAAGTCATGCATGTTTAAACTGATATCAGCAACACTAAAAAAGAAGGATCATTTGTAGCTCATCTTCATACTCCTTTTCATCTTCCAGAATTGACTCCAAACTGTCAATACCTGCAATAAAAGTACATTGTGTTTTCTCTAAAGCTGTAACCAGTGATTTATGGGTTTTATGGTTCCTTGTGTCAGGCTTCCTCTACCTCTTTTTAGGCTGATGGTTGCACTTTTAAAGGAGCAAACCTGGAACTAAAAATTCAAAAAGTTAACTGTAAACAACAGCAAATTATTACTAAAAAAATGATGTCAGATAAGGTCAAGAAAAATATAAATTAAAGTCATAGAAATAAAACATGTTACCTTAATATGTTTCTGCTATAAATAAATCATTGCTGAGGGTAAAAAACGCATTATGTTCAATAAGTGAATTATGTGTATTTTTACATATAACATCTTTACAAGTTATTGTGTTCATGTAAACCTAAAGTTCTTATTTGTACTTCTGGTATATTTGTTTACACACTTCAAACAAGGCTGCTATTGAATGTACATTTACAGTCATTTATAGGCATTGTACATATTGGAGAACTTTGTAAAATATTAACCCACTTCACCCCTGTGCATTTATCCTACAAGCTGAATGAAATGTCCTTTATTGTGACGTTTATCTGAATGCATTGTGTTTCAGTATTTGTGTCATTATTATCCGAACTGAATCTCCCTGTTTCTGTGTGTTTGCTTAATTATGCATCAGCCTCTGATTTGCACATTCGTGTCAGGATGCCCCATAAAAATCCCAACGAGCGAAGCCTCTTGCGGCTCAATAGATGGCAGTAATATCCCTCAATCACTGCAGTATGAATCCCCTTCGCACTTAAAACACATGAATATGCAGACATATGCGTGTGCACACTCTAAAACATAAACACAAATGCACATATAGTCAGGGAGAGAAAATGCTGAGCTCTGAAAAGGCCAGAAGAGATGGGATAAAATCACGATGGCAAATAAAATTAAAAGATAAATCCATAAGAAATCCCTTTTGTCTTGATCTCTGTGAGTTTTCAGGTGATGTAGAGAGGCCCTGAGCAATTCAAACACCACAGTGGGAGAGATGGGTGAGGGTATGAGTTGGAGACTGCCGTCTCTCTGCCTTTGTTGTCAAAGTCAACACTGGCACTGTATCTTTCTAATAGTCTGATGAGAAGAGGGCAGAAGAGACGCCTTCAGCTCAGAGATACTGTAATGTGTGAGCTTGTAAAGATGAAATCAATAGCAGCAGCACCTTCACAGGGCATCGGGGAAAAGCCGAAGTTCCAGCTCAATACAATTCGTACCTATAACTGACAGAAACGTCTCATCTAACCGAAACGGCTACTGCTCAGAGGTAAAAAGCTGCACTCTGAATAATCGTGAAAACCAGTTAATTGTGTCCCTTTGTGAGCAGTCTGTTTTGTGTTCTTTTTGTGTCCAACCCCCACCCCCCAAGATAGTCCCTGTGTCGTCATTTGTTGGCAGGATGCTCTGGTAATCATTTGAATTCCCCAAGTATGTTCAGAAGATGTCAGGGAGTAGTCTCTGATCTTGTTTAATATGTGACCAGCAGCTACAAATTACAAACTCCCAGAAATGAGGAAACAAGGGTACTTTTAAATCTCCAGGGAGAATTTGCTTTATGTTTCTGTTGCACATACAAAAACTCTCTAATTCTCTCACCCTCAAGTGTAACTGTGCGTCTGGTATTCTCCTCCCCTTAATTTAGTTGGCGTTCAAATGAAAACAAATACCTGCGACTTTTTCACTTGAAATAAGCAGTTTCATTTTTTTATTTATGCTGTTTTGATGCTTCATACAGGATGGCACCTTGTTGCTTTAGACAAATTAATCGTTTGGGTTTGAAATTCTCCCCCTCTTGCTGTCTTTGTGTTTTCATGATTCTGTTTTTTAAATTAAAATGTAATGCTAAAGGAGGAGGAAAACACATTTTTTGTAATGCACAAGAGAGGAGAAACAGCAAAGTGGCACTATGATTAAAGCAATACCATGTTTGCCTCAATATGCAAAATTGTTACAAATCCCACTCACATATAACTTTAAACAGAAAAATACAATTCAGTCCACATTAAATCAGAAAAGCCAAGATCTAAATTCTCATAGTGAACTTTATTATCAGACAGGATGAAGCCAAGAAGCTCTGGATTTACTTCTCATCATTATTTTATGTTTAATAAGAACCAAGTTTAATGGGATTTAGATAGGATTTATTTAATTTAATATATATATATATATCTGACTACTTCACAAAGTGTTCAGGGCACATTTTGTCATAATTTTCTGTCTGGTTGCTGCCATTTTCATTGTTTTTTTTGTTTTTTTGCATGCAGGAAAGATCGACTTACTGTAAAAAAAAAGTGTACCCCTGCATCTCCTCCATGGAGAGGTTTTCCACTGAAGCCCGCATCTTCTGTTTGTCTGCCTGCAGAGGCGGTGCACTTCTGCCGCTCATGCTGGGGCCGCAGCTATTTGTCTTCTTGATTGGCTTCTTCTGTGAGGAACAGAAATTGGGGAGAACACATACGGATGTCATTTGTAATCAAAGCAGGAAACGGGGGCCTTTGAATTTATCTTGGGGGATGCACGCAGCGACACCGACAGTGTGTGTGGCATTTTCAGGGCTTCGCCTATATCTCACCCTCGGCTCAATTGACACGAGACAAGAATGACGGCAAAATCGCATACGGCACGGCATCCTTCAAGTTGAGTTCATTTGGGGAAACATGTGTACAGTGACGGTGGCGTTAAATATGTGATATCGGAGCAGCTGGCACTGCTTTTTTTTTCTTTCACACAAGTCGTTTACTGTCATCGTCATAAACACAAACTGAGTTAGGAAGTGGGATTTAAATTTTTTCACCAAGGTACTTGGGAGCAGATAGTATTTGTTAAGCCGCCAACATGTTAACGGCTTGCTTTCCCTGGCCCTGTCAGCCCCGTCTGTGTTGCCCTTGGGTGGGCTTAGTGCCTTTCTGCTTGAAGTTGTGACATACACACTGATGTATGTTAATGAGATCCACAGTTGGAATAAGCCACCTCTCTCTTTCTTATAACCCTCCCTCATTCTACCTTTCTCAGTTCCAATTTTTTTTTTTTACTCATCCTTTCCTGCCCTCCATCTTCCACTTTTTGTCTCTTCTTCCGAGATAAACTGGGCCCAGGAAGTTGTAAAAGGGCAGAGTCCCATAAAAGCTCTATCCGTTTTCATAGGGCAATCTATGCCAAAGCAAGCTTGGATTCCAGAGTGATGATCACAATAAAAAGGTAGAAAGAAGCAAGAAGGAAAGCAGAGTGAAAAAAAATGCAGGAGATATATAAACCACAATGTTCTCTGGTGTCTCCACACAATAAATTTAATGCAATACCTTAAGAGGAGGATTCAGTATATAGTTGGATTCCTGCCCCGTGGGCGAAGTGGTTGCCGGGAGAAAATTCATTTTAATTAGGCCTGCACTGCAGGTTGAAGGGCTGAAATCTGATCCCTTGTGCTCCCAGGCTGGGGCAGGTTGGAGATCACTCCACTTAATCATTAGACAACTGGGATCAACACCACAACGTTTGACAGGTTTTAAAGACGGGACAGAAAGAGGAAGAGAAAACACGGTCTGTGGAGGTTTCGGAGAAATAAAACCTCATATCAACAAACTCATTTATTTAGCAGGTCATTGCTGATTAATGGTGCTCTGAAGAGCCTCTGGTACATCAACAAAAGGAGGTTAGAAGGAAGAAAAACTTGTTGGGATGGAGGAGGAAGGCAGAAGAGGAGAATGTGAGACAAAGGCTGGCTTGATGTTGTTCACCGGCTTCCAACTACCTCAACAATAACATCAAAACAACAAAAGGCCTCGGCGGAGGCACAGCGGCAGGGACAGACCGGGAGGCAGCAATGCCAGATCAGCACACAGAGTCATTTTACAATTACCACTTCAAAGTGTGGCAGGTAACATGCAAGCTTTGATTAATTTAGCTTAAGTCTTCTGTGGCACAGGAAGAGGCAGGTTTCAGATGGTTTGGAAGAAAAAAAAAAAAAAAAGAGGCCTAACTGGCATTGCTGATTTCACAGAATCTGAGCTGCTTTGGCTTGTCAAGCAGATCAAAACTGGCTTTGAAGGCTGAAAACTACCTGTTAGTGTGAAATGTATTTTGACAAATCTCAGATAATAAGCTGGGGATGTGTGTGTGTGTGTGTAGGGTGTAGAAAGAGAGGGGCAGGAAGGAAAGGAAACAGGAAAGCAGAGAGTGTGCTTCTTAGGGGTCAAAACACGTCCCGGTAAAAGTCAGCATTACCTTGAAGTGAACGGCCTCCTCTGTTTTCTCCCCACATGGATTGCTCTTCTCTCCAGTGTTTTCAGAACAGGCTTCTTGGAAGTAATGCTTTCCTGAAAAAAAAAAAAAAAAAGTCATGTGCAGTAACCATGCAAAAAAAAAAAAAAAACGGTTCTCATAGAAGATTAACCACTCTATAATCAGTGAAGTTTATGCAACAAAGCTCAAAGATTGCTGGTTACAAGTCATTAAAAGTACAAAATATATTCAATCAGTTAACAAATTTAAAAAAAGAGCCTTAAAATTTACTTAAAGCAAAAGAAAATACCACAATAATTTACCAAATGTTGTGCAAAAAAGCATAAATTTTAAAAAGGTTGTTGATTTAATGGAATAATTATGTTGCACAAATCTGTACTTATTTGTCTTTGGGTTTTTAGACCAACATTTATTATCTAGCCCTGTTTTCCTATTCAAACAAAAGTATCAAGATAGCCTGAGTGCTACCAGGAAATATGCAAATAGAACAAAACTTCAATAGAAGTTTTATTTTGTTTTGTGTACAGAGAGGAACAATTATTAACTGTCACTACACAGTTATTTCCGTCTCCTCCAGAGCTGAACCATACATTAGAGTGTTTTGACACTCTAGTGTATGCAATTGAATATTATGAAAAATCAAAACAGAAATGAAGTTGGGTGGCAATACATCTCCCCTTTCTCCCATTCTTTGTAAAAATTACATTTAAAGTGTTTTCCATCCTCCATTCTCCCCCCTTTTTCTCTCTATCTGTCTCACTTTTTTTTTGCTGTAATTTAAATGGTAAGCTGCCAGATGTGTGGCTCATGCTTGAAGTGTTGAGGATCTGCATTATTTAGCATATTAACATTCACAGAATTTAAAAAAAGGGGCTCCTGCTTTGCCTGGAGGTTGTAATTAAGTAAACCTTAGCTTGGTACGTGTAAAAATCTCACTATGTGAAACTTTTCCCCCGATGGAACCAATCACATCTATATAATACATACGGAAAACTCAGGAAAGATATAAATTTTTTTCTTGCCACGGGATTAAATATATCAGTAGTAATAACTTAAATATAGGCCGCATATAAAACATCTTTCTGACAGCTAAAGTGTAGTACATGCATACATGCAAATGGGGAGAGGAGTCGGCTCATCCCTGTTTTAAAGTGACTCTAAAATCAGATTTCACACAAATGGTGCTTTTATTTATCATCACTTTGCTAGTAAACATTTAGAGCTTTCACAGTAGCAAGGTAATAAAGTTATATTTGCTCTATTCTTAGGATAAAAATGTTTACTCTAAAATATTCTTGGCGTTACATAAGTGCAATTCCAATTATGTGTCAGCTTTGACATCAATCAAATGTCTCTGTGCACAGTGTAAACATATTTTAGTGTGATTTTAGTGTGATATAGAAATTTTGCACTTTTAGAAGTTTTAAATTAGTAAACTGACTTTCAGAAGCAATGCCGTGAGAAAGTTCCTTGATTGTAATTAGAGAATTCTGTGTTTACTTTTGAGTAAATACTCAATTAAAGACAACAACGTGTGTGTCCTTGTGCAGATAACCTGAGATGGAGCAATGCAACTCATTGCCATCTTTTACACACATGCACACATACACACACACACTGCTACCTACACACAAACCTCTCAGCCTCTATTAGCAAAAACAACTGTCCAAACGCATGGACTCGGATCCCCCCATGAATTCAAATGCTTTCATACCACCGAATGCACACACTCGTTACAGCAGGCCCCACTTGCTGGTGGTCAGATGCTGTGGAACCAAAATCAGTGCGGAGGCAGCATCGACAGCTCTGACAGCTAAGGGCTACGTCCGTGAACTCAGACCGCTGGAGCTGCCACAACTCCAGCCTCTCCGGGCACCCAAGGCCAACAACGAACTCCTTGTTATCCCCCATGTGCTCTGAGCTATGTTAAGATCAGCGCACATGCTCATCCAGCGCTGCGTCGATGCACCCACACACCAAAAGGCAAAGATATCAATGCGGACACTTGCATATATGCACAAATAATTTCAAGGGTAGAAATGTGAGAGTGTGCTGCTTACAAACAAAGTCAGGTTGGGTAAAGAAAAAAAGCCCACAGGCGGCACCTCTGCAGAGCTCCTATCACCACGTTAGCAGTGTGATGGAACTGGAGCGAGATGCCAGTTCTTGCACACCTAGCCCCCTAATTGCCCAATGACTGGTCGAAATTTGCAGAAGATTTGACGGTTAGCAACTCGCATATTGCCCCTGAGTCCATAAGGTTGCTATGATACTGTAAGGATTCAGTGTTGCTTCACTCAAGAGAGCATTTTCTTTTAATCTGATGCATTTTAATGGCAGTAACAGACATGCACGGATTTATAATATGTGCTTATTTGTTACTGTTTTAATATGCTTGCGATTATATTTGTCTTATGAAACAAAATTAGAGAATCCTTTTTGCATTTTCGCAAGTGGGGGTGCAAACTTTTGGTTTGCTTTGCAACTCTGTGACCCAATGCCATAATTTCACTTCTAGCATTTACAGTCCTCATGTAGTCTAATATTGCTTTTAAAATTTAAAATATTTAAAATTAAATATCTTTTCTAATTTCTACCTTTCCTTTTCCCTGTGTCTGTGTCAAACACGTGATAGAGAAGGTATGATGCAACATTGTAGTTGGAATCTCAGATAATTGGGTGCTTCCTTGAGGGGAGAAAATCCTGAAAGTGCAGGGCAGCGCTCCAAAGAAGACATTTTCTTTTGTGCTTAAGGATATAAATGCAAAGATAAGTTTGTTAAAAGAAAAACAAAAAAATATATATAAATAAATAATGAAATAGTGATACAATTTCATCTGCGCCCTCATAGTCATCCACTACGGGCGATCAAGAAACAAGACACTGATCTAATTAGTCATTTGGGTTCAAACAAACCCAGTGTAACTGGATCATTCAGTTAATGTGAAAGGTCACTAAACCCACAGCGCCTCGAGCTAATCAGAAGCCAAATACACTTCATTATGCTTAGACAAGTCATCTGAGGTAAATCAGATTATTATCATAATTTATCTTAAACACAGATTTTTAAATTTACACAACATAATTTACAGTCATCCTTTAAATCTCTGAATACAGCTTGTCAGAGGTATTATCTTTGATTGTTCTGTAAAACTTTTTTCTAACGAGGATTAATTAATTTAGGCCCTCAGGAATGCTAACTTCCTGTCTCACTGTCAAAACTCTGCTTTGTATGCAGTATCAGTGACAGGAGGTCTCCGTATACTGACTCTGAGACAAATGAGTAAAATCTACAGAGAAAGTGCTCTGCACACAGCACATATCAGAAACAGGGGAACATGAAAAAGGAAGGAAATGTCTGAGAACTCAACGATTTGACTAAGAACTGAGGAAGGGAGGATAATTCGTTCCTCTTTTTTTTTTTACTGAATTGGATTTCCATTTTTGGCTAAGTTAAAGTTGTCCTTCCAATCACTCCCTTCAGCCTTGACGTATCGCTCCATCTGAATGCTATAATTCACTCCAGAGGTAATGCAACATGAACTGATCTGTATGCAAATGAGGCGCAGACGTCAGGTTGGCTTAGAGAATGGCGCAGATGAGGTGTTGTTCTGGACACCTTTTGATCCGTTATTTCACTCAGGGATCAGGTTCACTTCCTAAGCAACCTCCTCACCTGGTTGTTCATTTTCATCCATGCTTGTGCATGTGTGAGAGCTTGTGCGTTTCGCCTCATGAGGTAGAGCATAAATCCCCCATAGAAAGTGTGTTTCTCCCTCTCCTGCACTCCTTCTCTGTCTTTGGAAAGGCAGTCGGTTCGTTGGGGACACTTCCCTTGTGGGCGTTAGGATCTCTGTGGGGGGTCACAGGTCAGCTAGCGGAGGAAGCGACAAGCTGTGAAATGTAAAAGACCAATTTCTTCCACATGTTTCAGTGCTGGGAGAACACTGCCAAGCTGTCAGCCGGCATCACGTTTAAAATGGGCCAGGGTGCTACCCAGCAGACCTGTCACAACTCATTTGTAATTAAAAAGCCTTTGTGATGTTTAAAGCAGAGCACCCCAGAAACTTTTCAGAACTGTTAAATAAAGATGAGCTGTGCAAGAAAGAAAGAAAGAAAAAGGGGAAACGGAGAGTATTAATAACAACGATACTAGCCAGTAATATTTGTCTTATATGAATACCAATTAAGCTCATATTTGATTTCTGTGACAAAGGTAATTGAGTTAGAAAATTAGCTGAAAACTAAAAATAGTTGTTATTTTTACATCGTAGTGAATAATGATTACCACATAATAACATCCAGTGTAAATGTTGTATTAACAGGTTGTCTCCAGATAAATTGAGCTTTTTTCATCTTTTTCACCTCATATAACACAATATTTTCAGTTTGCTCTTTTTGGTTTGTCACGACTGGAGAAATTCTGAAGTATTATTTCTAAAACTGTGAGCAGTTTATGTCTGTGAGCAGCTAAAAAGTTTTTGCGTTCTCTCTATAAGAACTGGTCTTCCAATATGGCGATTAGCCCAATCGCACACAGGATGTCACATCATTGCAGAGTGGTCTATAGTTCATCACAGCACACACACACTATTAAAAGCACATTTGCCCATCACAGGACTAACACTTGGTTTCACTGCCAATATCTATAATAAACTGGTTCCAAGCAAAATACCTTGATTAAAGGCTATTTTTACTAGAAAATTTCATTTTCGTTTGGAAAAAAACAGTTGAGCAAATCAGCCAAACAAACAGATGACAATAAAAACATGCCAACTGATATGTTTGTTCTTGTTTTTACAACTTTTATGAATTGGAATTATTTGCTTATTGTTTTATATGTATGCTAGGTTGATTTAAAACGTTTTCTTTAGCTCATGGCCGTTTATATGTGAATGCATCAGAGCTATCATTGACAGTGCTGGTCTTATTGCTTAAACTAACTGTACAGTAATCCTGTTGGATGTTGGCACATAATCTAATAAAAAAAACATTCTTTGTTAATGTAATGTTTCCTCTGGCAAGCTTTCCTTTCTGTCTTTATTTAAATTTACCCTCGAGCGCTTTCATTCTCACGTAGCTGTAAGAGACGGCCGTCGTTCTTCTTTCCTCACAGCTGCTGACATTAGGGTGACATTTCCTCCCCACTGTGGCATAGCTGGAGGTTTTAAACGCTGAACTCCTACCTGGCAGAGAAGAAGAGGAGCAGGCGGAATCAGCTGACAGGTGAACAGGCGAACCCTGGTGAGAGTGCACCGCGGCGGGTTCTCCTGCTCTGCAGCCGGGGCCTGCGTGCAGAAGCTGAACAGGCCGAGGACAGAGCTGAGGCAGGGATGGAAGCCAGGGCTGGGATGGCGTCTGGGCAACCTCAGGTTTGGTCATGACAGGAGGGTTAGAGGAGGATACAGATGGTGCAGCAAAGAGCTCTGGCCCTGAAGATGTTCCAGGTGGGAGCAGTTTTACCTGAAACACAACAAACCACGAGGAACCACAGGGAGGAGAGGGAGATTTGCCTCTTAAAATTATGCATGAATCCAGTAAACATAAACATGTTTTTTCTACAGCAAATGAGATTAGTATTTTTGTTTATATTGACGTACCTCTGGACTGTGATAGAAAACAACATGTGAGTGTAATTAACTTAGAGATATGTTATCAAAATTCAGAGACAGCATATAAAATGCATATAAATCTATACATATCTATACAAGAACGTACATTGCATAGATTGTTCTGCGCGTTAGCAAAGACAAAAACAAAACAAAAAATTGAGTATCAAAGCAACTGCTGACAACTGTAATGATAGCGTAATGCAAACAACATGTTCCAGTCAGAGGGACAGAGAGGCAAAAGGAAAAAGACAGAGAGCATTGTTCTGAATTTTAATTCAATTAAGATGTTTACTAATCTAATCAATGCATCAGCTCAGAAGCATCTGGAATTATTGGGTAAAGATGTGGTTTTTGTTTTCTCTCTGGGGACAATTTTCAATTTCTCTGTAAATGCTTTTTATCAGAGAAAACCCAAATATCTAACCTCATCCTGCCTTTCAAACATCCTAAATATTAAGAGTGAGAAAGACAGAGGGGGAAAAATGCTGCTGTGCATTTATTTCAACTTCATCTAAATAAATTTGTGTATAACAGAAATGTACAGCTATCTGGAATTAATAAAGACTCTAGAAGAAATAAACAGGAGGTAAATCTAAATTAGCATACACACACAAATGTTGCCTAGTTGCAGAATTAAATGCCTAGCATTTATTGAAACACTAAATATCACCGGCTGCTTTCATGCAGGAATTTTGGACTAAAATCCTCTTATGTTGAGAAAAGATGGAGTTGTAACCATTTTGGTGAATTCGTTTTGGCCATCTCCTTTTTCTTAAGATCTCTCACTTAGAGTATGGGTTGTGAATGACTCTCAGCTACTGGCATATCAAATTTAATATCTGTAAAACTGACAGAGTTACCACCATTTTGGTGTTTGCTTAGATTGCTTTGCTGTGGCAGCCATCCTAAATTGGATTGACTTTAGTCATGATAGTAACCTAATGATTTCTTACTGAAAGATTTGTTAAAATAAAGTCAGTGGTTCATGAGATGTTTTCCCTAAAAAAAACAAACAAACAAATACACAGACATGGACAGAAACATTATCGCTCCTTCACTTTCGGAGCGATAACGAAGCACGCACCTGAAAATACAGGTTGCAGAGCCAGTGGTCCAGATCGGAGGAGATGAGAGCTTCGATTTTTTTGAACTGGTCCAGTCGTGTGCTGGGCTCCCCCCTGAGCAGCGGAGTTCTGAACCTGGGTCGATGAGACAGACTGGTAGTGATCACTGTGCATCCACACACTTGATGGTTGAAGTACATGTTAATGTAAATAAAGCTTTTTTTTCCCCTCTCAGTTTGTTGGAAACAGTTGTTTTGATGTAACGTCACAAGTCAAGATAATGTATAGTCTTTTGCCTTGCCTTTGTCTCCTTTTTTTCCATTTTAGTAAAAAAAAAAAAAAAACGTTGCATTGAAGGTATTTAACAAACTAACCTGCCCTGCACTGGGCTGAGGCTCGGCCCACACAAAGGAAATACTCCCCAGGCTAGAGCAGAGTTAATGTGGCTGCTGTGCTGGCTGATGAGCTGGAATACTAAGACCATAGAGGGGGTGATGTCGCAGGCAGCAGGTAAGCTCTAGACATAAAAACACACACAAAGTATCCCACAGTTCAAGCGAACGGCAATGCCTTAGATAGACTTTGACTCTTATTGTACAAACTACTCAGAGACTTTCTTTTCACCTGTGTCTGTATGTGTGTGTATTTATCTGTCTTTGAGCAAAATATCTCATGAACCAATGAATGGATTTTAATGAAATTTTCAGGAAGTAACCCCTGGATGTACATCTACAACTGATTAACTTCTGGAGTCAATCAAATTCTAGATTACCACCACAGCCAAATGATTTCAGAAAACACAGAACTGGCTATAAATCAGTCAAATTTACAGATTTTGAGCTAAAGTCCGGTGTGCTAGTAGCTGAGAGTCATTCCCACCACTGAATTGTGCATAATGTCATTAACGAGGTCTGACCAAAATGTCTAAAACTCTGCCCTTCTCTTTACAAATTGGTCTTAGTTTAAAACTCTAACATAAAATATGGTGCATTCCTTAAAGGAATGCTAAGCCATTCATTTTACCTACAAATTTCACTTATCTAACTCTGCAAATTGCCAAACAGGCTGTATTAAACCGAAAAATACTGAAGGAGAGCTTCAGATTGCTGTTGTTGTATGAACTGACAGATACTGAATTCTGCTGTTTGCAAGGCCACCATAAATCAAACTGATAATATTACGATTGTCTTGCGTGGAGAAGAAAAAAAAAGAAAGAGTGTAGGTGGTTAGCAGTCAATGGCGAACACATGCGTCCTTATTTACCCGGAGAACAGTGGGTTTGCTTAAAAAATGAACTGACAGTGAGGTGTGCACCAGTTCATCCATCACTGGGTGGAAATATTTTATCCCTTTATTAGTTGTAATGGAAAATGCAGAGGACTTGTTTTAATGCATAAATCATGTGTATCCCGTTCACAGCCACCCTCCCCCCTGCATATCCTGCATGCACCTGTGAAACGATGGTTAGTCGTGTGTGACTCAAGACATAAATATATGGAATAATATCACAGATTACAGATATTGAAGATATTTGTATAATTCATTTACTGGTGAAAATATGACCTGCATAAATAACGATTTCTGTGTGAGCCTTCAGTGCGAACATGTGCTCATGTTTGAGTTGGACGGCTCGTGTTACTGTCAGGTTTGTGAGAATGGATGATGTGCTTTCTCTCACTTCCTCTGTTTACTAAGGATTTTCTTAAACCAGCTGTGGTATTAACTGAGAACATATTTGAGAGAAATAACAAGAACAACCCTTGAATGAACTAGCAGTTCACTGTCTTTTCTCAAAATTGTTAGTTAAACTTCCAACAGATGAAACCAAGGAACAAAATAAATGACTAGCATTCTTTGAAAGAATGCATATCGCCCGTCACCTTTCATGCCTTTCAGAGTTTTAGACTAACATCATGGTATGTTGAGAAAAGACAGAGCTGTAACTGTTTTTGTCAAACCTTACAAATAACATTATCTGCAAAGTGATGCATTATTGCAAGATGACCCTCAGCTACTACCATGCAATAGCACAATATGTATAAACATTGACTGTCATATAGGCATTTGGCTGTGGAGGCCATCTTGAACTGGGTTGGCTTCAAAGATTAATCACTTGTAGAGATGCATTCATTAAAATCAATCCAGTGGTCATGAGAGGCAACAATGTAAAGATCAAAATCAAACCTTGTCACATTTAAAACAATCCAACCTTTTACAATGGCTCTTGTAGCTGCTTTATTAAAAAAAAAAAAACACCTTTTACATTCCTGTTAATTTTGTATTATGTAGATATTGACATATAATTTTATATTTATATCCAGCAGCCAGATGTAGCACTTCCTGTGCCTGGCTGGGTTCTGGGTGGAGCCTATTACATTTTCTGCCAGAATAACTGTGTAATGTGTGACAACACTGTAAAGATTTATGAACCAGAATTCAAATACACCTCTATGAAACTTTTGAGGTTGAAGGTGTTTTAAGACAACAGCAATCTTGGCTCTGCTCAGACTAGTATCTATAGATTGTTCAAAGAGCTACCTTCACCAGGTAAGATATAAACTGTTCAGAAGTTGACTTCAAAAGATCTAACTGTCTTTAATTAAACCACACACATTTTTACTTCAGTCTAATAGTTAAATTCAGTCATTCAGTCCCTGAACTCTTCTAAGGGGTTCCCACCAACCTGCACATGTAAGACACTCCACTGTTTCTGTCTTAATCCATCCCAGACAGACAAAGCGAATGGTGAATGAAAAAAAGTGGCGGAGAGAGATAGAGAGGAAGGAAAGGAAAATAAGCTCCTGGCCTCCTCCTACCATCACTAATTCCTCATTTCCTCTGAGAAGGAACTGCAAGTACTTCTAAAATCGCACGCTATAGTGTGGGCAAGAGGAGAGAGAGAGAGAGAAAACAGCTAAACAAGTAGTCTCAAACAAATCTGATCAGCCTTTCCACTGCTGTCAATGAGAATAACAACAGCTGGTTTGTTTATAAAGCACAGCTCAGAGTTTAGGGAGGAGAGGAGGGAAGAAGAGTGACATGAGGCATTTACTATTCCTTACTTAAACCTTTTTCAGAATCAGATCCCAGGTCTGCATTCAGTTCAAGCCAGCTTTTACCCCCATCCTTTTTTTGTTAGATAGAAGCTGGAGACAATATTATGAGAAAGCTTGAGCTCAGTGAATACACCCACCAGCGTGCCGACAGTGTCCACATGTGCAAAACGCTGCAGATAGGCCATCCTATATAGGATCAGGAAGGACACTGAATTTAGAGGCTTGTTTTTAAGGTTTGAATCTTTTGTCCTGCATACATGAATTCAGTGAATAAACAGAACCAAAGAGTCCTAATCCACCGGTCAATGTGGACCATCCAGAATAAATCTGTGGGTTGTTTAAGATTAGTGCTGCTTATATACAGAGGATGGCTTCCTTCATATCGAGAGGTTTAGGGACTGTTGTTGTGAAATGTGGACAGATTTTATCTAATATAATCCGTTGGGTTGTTTCTTTAAAAAGAACCAAAACAGGAAAATGTATTTATTCTTCTATTATGCAAAGAAAATGGAGGATGAGATGTTTTAACGCTCCTCAGATATAGAGTTTGTGATGTGGTGCAACTTTTTTACTTTTGCTTTTACCCCACTTTATTCAGCTCAGAAACTGAAAAGTGCAAAAAAATAATGTTTCTCTTAATTTAAAAATGTGCAAAAATAAATAAATAAGTAAGTCACTTTGGTTTTCAAAGCAACAGCTGATATATGGTTGAATTTACATGCTTGGCTTGAAAGTTGAGTTTGACAGGGTGTTTTACAGGAGTACATGTATCTCCAGCATTGTAAATGATTGTCAGCTATGACCACCAAATTTTAGCTCAATATCTGTAAAATTCACTGACTGATAAGCAGCTAAGTTAATTAGACCTGTGTTGACTTCGATAGTTAACCCTCCTGTGGCCTTTGGGTCAAATGGACCCAATGTCAAGAGGGCTCTCTTTAAGCACTTACTCGTTTCTGAGAGTTTGATTAAATAAAATCCATCTGGTGGTTCATTAGACATTTCGCTAATAGTTCAGACAAACAAATACACAAACACACGCAGGTATGGGTAAAATTATTATTTCTATTATTATCCACCTTTGCCTTCAGCGGCGGAGGATAACTAGAGGGGAAGTTTTGAAATATCAAACTTATGCTGGTATGTGTTCATTGTTTTAAAATAAAAATATTTTTTCATGATTAGACTGGATAAATAAAAGCAGAAATGTCATAGAAAATATTGTACTTCACTTTCCTGCTTCATCATTTAATATATACAACCCTAAAAATGATTAGGTCAAAGTGAAACATTGTGCACCATGAACAGGCTCTGGTTAATGTGCAGGTCGTTGTCGTAGAAGCGGCCTCGATGCTCCGCTGGCTCAGTGGACACCACCCAGGTTTGCTGCTCTTTCTTACTGTACCAGGCCAGAGCCGGACCCCCCAGATGGCTGTGAAGGGCCACACTGACAGAATAGAGACCCTTGGGAAGTTTGTCTCTTGTGGCTCTCAGGCAGCATACACACACCTCTGCAGGCTGGGGGAGGTTCTTCTGGTTCTCCTGTGAAACACAAAATGCATTGAAGGTTTGGTGTGTTATCAGTCCTGTTTGTCATTTCCATAGAGGCTAAAAATCCTGCATTTTCTAAGAGTATATTCCTTTTTTTCTAATTTCATGAAAATACATGCAGTTAAATGGCTTGGGCACTAATTTAATTACAGTCAAGTGTGTACATTTATTAGGAATTCAATAAAATTCCCAGCCTGTTATTTTATAATACTGTACTGAACAAATGTTGCGCCTGTTTTTGTGTTAGCTGCAATTTACTAATGAAATATTAGTTGTATAATCACACAGCTGTAAACTCTGATTGAAGATTTATCTTTCTTATGAAGCGTTGTCACTGTTGCTACATCGCTCACTCACTCTCTACCCAGGACCTGATATGCTGTTTCTACAATGATAAACCACCACGGCATTTGTTATGGAAGTTATGTGTATACTCAAAACTATCATGGACCTGTCATGCTCTATTATACATAATGGGGAGCCCACTGCATTCCTAATACACATCTTAAGACCTCACCAAGACCCTGCTGAGACCATCCACATTCTGGCTGATTTTTTATGTTGCAGAGTTGTCATCCAGTGTGAAGGGGGCCTCAAAGCGCTCAGTCTCAGTCAGTGACAGAACACAGTGACTACACACACATGCACACACTTTTTTCAATGCATTTTAGAATTGCCCAATATTGTCTTCACCTGTGACTATTCATACCCGTTACACAGATGCACAACACACACATTCATCTTGCAAAGGCTGTGAAGAGGGATGTGCTGCACCCTGCAGCAACACCCCTCAGCCTCCCTACTGTGAACACTTTTGGATACCAGAAACAACTGAAACACTATAGGTAGAAGTGAAATTAGTATAATTGGTGGCAAAGCGGTTTAGCCCACATGTCTCACGTTCAGGAGGAGGTGAGGAAGGCCTCCAAGCTCCCACACTGGAAAAAAGATGCTTGCATGCAGACTGGAAAAGAAGAGGAGGAGTTGAAAGGAGAACAAAGAAGCAAAGAATTAAAAACATTTCACCGGTGTCTAATTTGCAGTGTGTATATCTTTAAGAAGTATTGTTATTATCTGGCCCATATGACTGCACAGGCATCATAAGAGACAGTGAAGACAGCAAGGCAAAGGTAAAAGGTGAAGTGAGCCAATTTTCCATATCAGAGGTGGTTTGTTTGCCCCAAGCCTGAGTTGTGCCTAAAGTGCCATAACATTACAGCACTCCTACAGATGAGATCAAAGACTCCAGTGAGGGATCCTCCGTGGTTTTGCTGGCAAGCGGCCGTCCTTTCACTGAAACATCTTTTCAGGGCTTTCCACACATTGACTGATCACACAAAATGCACTCTTAATAGAGACAGGAAATGCCACATACAAAAACTTCCTTTCTTTCTAAGTACGGGCTAATATTCAGAGATTAAGCTTTCGTGTTAATTATTTTCATTTTAATTAGTAAA
Organism: Kryptolebias marmoratus; assembly: GCF_001649575.2. NCBI lineage: Eukaryota > Metazoa > Chordata > Actinopteri > Cyprinodontiformes > Rivulidae > Kryptolebias > Kryptolebias marmoratus. Next base: position 20,493,748 of record NC_051450.1, on the reverse strand, counting down.
TCTTAATTAACAATGAACATTTACCCTTAAAATTTTTTGGCTTCAGAACGAAGGAGGGGGTGAAGAAAGGAGAGAATAAATATGACAATCTTTTTGGGACCTCCGGGCAGGATTACTGATGCAGGCTGCCTTAGTTATTAAACACGTTCTAAATTAAATGCCTCCATGAATTTTGCACAGAAATATATTTTCATAGTTTTGCATGCCAAATGTGACATTTTATATTTCAGATTCATCTCGCTGCAGTAATTTTCAGGAAATGTCATATAAACAAAGATTTTGTCATTTACCAAAAGAAATTACTATGCGTGGTAGGTTTGGCCATTGCTTCTCTCTTTCTATCTTTTTCTTTTTCCCTCTCCCTGCTTTGCCCCCTATTCTGCCTGTGCTAGTTGTTTCAAGTCAGCAAGCCATAAAAAATCTTTATCTCAGTGAAACACAGCAATTTGGGAGATAATCGAATGGTGACTGGGGGGCACAAACGCCAGTCTGAGGAATTATACCACAATCTCCCCTGCATTTACAACCTTCCTCAAAGCCAGTTGTCACCCTGGAAGGAAAGCCCCCGACTGAAGATTCATTACATCTTTAAGCCAGCACGGTGGCATGGCAGGCTCATCCCCAGATGCAGCACAACAGCACACTCCTCCCACAGCTGGTGATGCTACTGCTAAAACTGCACTTCTGCTTTCCTCACTTGGTTCTTTTTTCTCTTTTGCCTTGTTTCCATCTTTTAAGGCTTCATTTTCCACCTACTTATACTCCTTCAGCTGAAGACACCCCTCATACACAGTCGGAAAGCATATTTTTGCACGCTAAAGGAAAACAATGTGGCTGCATAGTTAGTATACTCAAGCCTTTGAAATTATTAGTGCCAGCGTGTGCCTCTGTGAAGACATGCGTACACAGAAATGAATTAAAAAACAAGAAAATAGCAGCTTTTAATTTTCCATTCTCTCTCAAGTCCCATTCAATACAGGATTTCACTTAATTACATCATTTGGCTGTATATTTTTAGAAAATAAAACTTGTCTTTTTTAATGATTTGTAAACAACTCAGCATCAATATCTTCTCCCATGAAACCACACTCTTAGAGAGCATGTCACATTCTGTTTATACATTTCCTTTTTTCTGTCCTTGTTTCTCAGTATACCGTCACTGCAGTTTAAGGGCCATAATGCGGAAGTGGAGCATTCTGGGAGCTCTGTTACCTGGCCTAATTTGGCCATTGCTTCCTGTTGACCTTCCCCAAACACTCTGAGTGACTGGTTTTACATGGTTTTGCTGCAATGCACACAGGTATGGCAAGCTGTTTGTATATTTAAGCAGTTCCTTTGATATCAAATATTATTTTTGCGACTCCTTTTTTGCATTAGCAGAACAAGAGTCCTCACTAGTTGATTTTTTTCATGCACTAGTAGACCACTGTACCAAACTAGTCAACAACTGTGTCACACAAGTTAATCAGTAAGCATAAAAATCCTTATATGTTAATTAGTCAACACAAATTATGCTTACTATTTAACTAGTGATTGACAAATATGGGCACAAGTCAACTAGTGCTACCTAAAAACTTAACTAGTTGAATAGTAAACTAAAATGCTCACTAGTCGACACCTTTTTGACCTCATCAGGTACTATAACTAGTGCAGCTACAAAATGTCAACTAGTCATCTAGTGCAGCAAAAATATTGAAATTTTGTGAGTGTTTTGTCCTTACTAGTTAACTAATCAACATTTTAGGTGCACCAGTCAACTAGTTGACATTTTGTAGCTGCACTAGTTAACTGATGAGGACAAACATATCGAATAGTGAGCATTTTAGAGTTTAGTAGTTGACTCGTTAAACTTTTAAGTTGCACTAGTCAACTGGTGCCCATCTTTGACAGTCACTAATTGACTAGTAGGCATAAACTGTGCTTACTAGAAGAAGAAGTTAACTTATATGATGTAAACTAGTTTGGTGCAGTCACCAACGAGTGCATTAAAAAGCCAAGTAGTTGGGACTTTTGGGCTACTAGTGAGACTAAATGGCTGACTTCAGTCATACAAAAGTGCTACCAGTTGGCAACAAAATGTAACTGGTAAGGTTGTTTGTGGAACTGGTTCACCAAAGTGTTGAACTAGTGAAACCAAATTTCCAGCTAGTGCAATCTAGTAGCGAAGTCGTGGGTGAAAATGATGGTTTATAACAAGGATGAGGATTAAATACACAAATGGCTTGCCATACAAAACACTTATATGACACACACACAAGTGTGAGAGGCTAACTCTGTTAACTGCCACCTGCATTTTGGACCCTCTGTTGTTCCACTCTGTAGCCAACAGCAGCTCAATCTAATAACACCACAACAAAACACTTTCCACTGGGTCTCTCTCTCTCTCTCTCTCTCTCTCTCTCTCTCTCAGTGTGTCTCCCTGTGCCTTTCCTCTGTGTCTTTCTCTTCCTGCCTTTCAATCTTATCAGTGGTAATGTAATAAGCGGTTGCTTCGCTCTGTCTCCTCGCCACCTCTCTTAATTCCTCAAAATAAAGCAATATCACAGGGGCCCTGGCCTGCCTGGGTCTGGGGATAAGATGCTTGTTAAAGGAAGGATAATTCAGCAAATAAATGCACCGCATCAAAGACAGCCACTGGATCTTTCTTTCTTTTCTCTCCCTCCTCTCTGTTTGCCTATCAAAAGTATTACACGTGCCTTCATCAGTTCACAACAAGGCACAATGTGCTTCCTAATGCAATTACTCAAACCCCATTAAATCAGAAACAGTGGAAACAAATGAATTACACATTTGTTACCAAAACTACAAGTCAGCTCTGTGTCTGTTCTTTTATTTTTTTAAAATTTTTTTGTTCATAGGCATGGGGAGCAAAAAGTGAAATCATTTCTCATTCAATTTCAGGCAGATGTAGCCCTGGGTGATGCAAAGAAAGTCTCCCATGTCTAATAGCCACCCACTATTGATATCAGAAAGAATTTACAGGGTTCAAGGCTGTCAGAGGAGGTCATCTCGCTAAACTCCAAACCACATTCATCTGACAGGGCTGGTGTCCGACTCCCACCCACCCACAACGCAGCCCGGCTCAACACAAAATGCTGATGTATACAGTAGTTTCTTGATTTTATCATATCAGCCAGCGTGGTAGTCCATAATTACTAAAAACTTAAACATGCTAAGCTGATTGCCCGCAGGGTTCTCGCCACAAGATGTGATGTCTGACTAAAGTGGATGGAGCAAGAATTGATGCACCTCCGAGCTCAATGACACGGACAGATTTATGTGCCCTGGAGCCATATTACCCACAATGCAATGCCTGCCAACAGGAGAAGCCTTTGCAGAGGACATATGAATCTCGAATGTCAGTGGGAATACAAATGGTTTTTCACACAATTAATAATTACAGTCATGTGACATCAATTTTACAAATGGAAAGAAATAGAAAAGGAGCTGTATTTACCCCTGAAACAGTGTGTTCAGCCTCGGTTGTTGTCTTATTGCTTATTGCAGAATCTTTCTTACAGAGAGATTGAGGATTTTAAAATTGAAATTAGGAGGCCCCCTAATTTATACATATCAATTAATGTGTTTAGTATGTCATGCAAATCATTTTAGGGACTACTTTTAATTTACATTTTCTTCTTTAGATCTGGCAAAACTGATTCATTCACCCATTGGGCAATCAATTTAGTTTGCAATATTTTTGCAACTTTCCAAACAAGCCCAGAAAACTGCAACCCATGACTATCAATATTTTAAAGTAAATTTACAGAAAAACTTGCCCAGAGTTGCTTGTAGGAAGTAGACATAACAAATGTTACAGGTACAGAAGTGTTACAGGTAGGTGACGCTGCTATTTGCACTTCCAAATACCATAGAAATCTATGTAAATAAACCTGCAATGGTAAAATGTTTATATTTTTTTCCATTTAAATAACTTTAAATCAATACAATACGCTGGGCCTTACCTCACTGTTGCCTCTGAAGAAGGCCATTAGTCTTCCCTTCCTGCTTGCCCACTCTCTCCTTTTCTGGGTTCCCTTCTGAGCAAGTTGCTAAAAATACATGCAAATACAAATGCACACTTTCTATGGATGCCACTTCATGAGACAGTACAGTGAACCATAATAGCAGAATTAGGCATGAGGAGTAACTGTAATGCAATCTCCAGGCAATCGATACCAAGCCAGACCCTAAAGACATGTAGCGTTTGATGGGTATTCCTGCCAGTTTTACATTCAGTCAGCACATTTTCTTTCCCCATTCAGATGCATTGATGCTGCTAAGTGACAGTGTGTTCCTGCCTTTGTATGGCAGAATAGAGAAAGAAGAAAAACAGCTATAATTTTTAAAATAGATGGGAAATCTCTGGTGGATAATGTACTTTCATTCAGAGGTGGGTGTGGAAAGACAACACATATATATTCTATTAGAATACCATAACACTGATCCCAGCACAGCCAAGTAGATTCTACTGATTATCCAGTTTTGAGAAGATGAGTCAACTGTTGCAGTGACTTCCAAGTAACATTGAAACACTGTTGTGCATTTTTTTCCAAATTACATGTGCTTTCTATTCATGTAATTCATGTCTTTTCAAATCAGATTATAGCTAAAAATACAGTGAATGCTTCTTGTTCACATATGCATTAATGTCTGTGATTCCTTGCTATCTAGATTTCCCAAGACAATGGCAACTCAATGTTTCCAATCCACTCCCATTCCTCTTCAGACTGGGAGAATACAAACATAAAACACTTCTTTTTCTTTCAGCAAAGCATCTTAAAGCTAGTTTGCTAAATTCTTATTCCCCTGCTGAAAAAATAATATGTTGTCATGCTCTATTTTTCTCTGAAAAGACCATAAGAGTGGTAAAGAACCAAGGAAATTCAGCTTCTGTCAGAGACAAATATGCATAATAATACACAACAAAGTTAAAAGGCAGAATAAAGCAGTCTCTGCAGATAAATTAATTGTGTGAGAATATTGAATGTGGCACAGAAGAGAGTTGAAATCCATGCACCAATTTTAAACCGAGGATGAATGAGTAATCTAACCTCTGAAATACCTTGAATCCGTGTTAAACAAAAAGAAATTTCACAGCTGAGATTTATACCATCTTCCATGTAAATGAGTGCAAACATTTTTTAGAGCTTATAGAACGAGAGAGAACTGAAGCCCAACATGAAATAAAAGAAAGAACAAAAGTATGTCACACAAGCCGACATCTGAACAGACAAAAACAGACAAATGTACATGCACACACTCTGTGTCCATTAGCCAGAGAACTGATACACAGCATAATGGACATGGCTGATGTGCTGGTGAATATGGGATGATGACACAGATATTCCTCTTTGTAGCCCTGACCTGCTGCAGTGAAAGGCTGCCAAGCGTGATCATGTCAGGCCGCACACGCTCCCTCAGCTGCTGGGCGTAGCAGGGGATCACTTCCTCAGCTGTCCCCGCTGCAAAAAATAGCTCATGGCAGCAAAAACCTTGTAACATTTAACTAAATTTAAATATTACTATAACATTGTGTATTCATTATTTGATCTTTTAGATAAAAAAAGGATGTGGAGTCAAATTAGCTTTGTGAAGCAAAAATATCCCCCAATAAAAGCTCTAATATTGTTATCACATAGCAAACAATATTGCACACACTTTATATCATAAACACAGCACATGTTATTGTACATAAAAAAGATTTAAATGGTAAAACTAGACTAACGCAATGGCTGCATGCCTGCACAAGAAATCAATCGATGAACCAAATAAAAGGATAGAATTACTTTTTACAGTGTTCTCTCTGCCCATTACCATCCTCCCTGCTTGGAGTCCAGCCTCTCTTCCCAGGCAAACACTCCCCTCAGCCTGGGTTTTGGCGAGGGTTTGGGTCTGGGAGGGCCCTGAGCCTGAGGCATCACCACCACTGTGGAGCAGCAGTCGCCGCTGAAGCACCAGATCACCCGCCTTCACCTCCAACACCTCCTCATCCCGGGAGGCTTGCAGTGTACCTGGAAAGATACGCATCAGTGAGTATGTGCACACACACACACCAACCTATAAACACACACAGATGAATGTGCATTCACAAACATCAGCACATGCATTCACATGCTGATGGATGAGCATACTTAAAAGAAATGCACAGAGATGTGTATTTCTGTACAGACAGATATACTAAAACAGCAACTGAGAAAAACAGACAAGGTAAATTCAAAAAGGCATTTTCATGAACCTAAGCGAGGCAGAACTGGAGTTCTTAAAAAACAAACAAAAAAATGTTATAAAAAGTTTATAATTACACAAACATGAATTTTATATTTTAGTATGACAATAGAATAAGCTCTAAAATTTAGAGCAAATAATGGAAAATTAAATCTGAGTGACAGAAACAATCAGGTCTGACTAAAGAGGACATTAGAGTGAAACTTCTTTGTGTTTTTGTTTGTTTTTGATGCAGTGAAAGCCTATTACAGAAAATGTGTTTGTTTTTATATAGAATAGGGATGTAAAAAGTCTTATCTCACTAAACAAGACGAGATGAGATACGTTTAACATTATTTTTAAGAAAAAAAGATAATATGAAAAAATAAATTCTGATAAATTTGTCTGAAAGTCTGAGTTGTGGTAACTTTCCGGGGTGACTGAAGTTAACATTAAAGTAAAACTCAATTGTGTGTTTTCTTATTTATTAATAATACTTTCACCACAGAGAAATGTTGCTCACACCGATGAACACATAATTAAACGGCTTGCGTGGTCAGCTGACGTGAACACTACGATCAGATTTCGTCAATACTTTACATCAAAGTTTGAATTAAACAGATTAACGAGGGGTTCAAACCTTATTTTTCTAGCTTCAAAGCACACAAGTCAACATGGGAACTCAGCACTAAGGGTTCTGTTTTAAATAAATGTGCAACACAGACTCTTCCTCTCAGCACATAGCTGCAGAGGCTACATGACTACAATGGGGGAAGCAGCTTCCACAACAAGGTCCTTTGTTTGAATTGCTGCCACACAAACAATTTAAAGTGCTGGGAACATGTTAAGTGTCATTTTTTTTCTCTTGGTTCATGATGATAATTCCTGTGACGTTTTAATCTTGCAAGATTTCATACCACGAGATCTTGTTACACCCCTTCCATAAAATGTCTCTAGAAAAAGCTTGTGAATTTTCTCTATCCTGCTTGCTGCCTTTTTAAAGTATTAGTGTTGCCTTTTTAGTAGAAAGTATTCTTTTAGTGTGTGGATTCAACACGTGCAGTCCAGGATGCTTTAAAGCCAAAATTGTTGTCGCCGCTTAATGCTTTTTGTGTAGAAGTTCATATCAAGGCCTAGCGCCTTGCAGAAAACTTGAATAAATAGTGCCAGTTTTGTGTTCCCTGAGTCTATGCAAATTAAATCAGCAGCTGATAATCTTAGACAGAGGGGATTTCTCCAAACTCTTTGTCTAGAAAAACACAAAACAAAACAAAGAAACATCTACAGAACTGGTCATTGTCCTTTTCAATTTAACTTTATCTTATTTGTCCTCCTGGTTGTGAAATATATGAATCTTTGCAGTGGGCTGTAGAATAAAAAAACAAAGCCTGAGAAGCAGTTGCTAAACATCAGGATCAGCTCTGACAAACAGAAATCCTGCTCTGCCACAGTAAAGAACACTTGCAGCTTGTACCTATGGGAGGCAACCGTACAACTACATAAGGTAATTGTTTTGAAGTCTATTGTAGCTTAGTGAAGTGCTAACTGGCAGTTGCACTCCAGCACGAGGGTACAGGCGCTCTCCCTCTCTTTTCCTGTCACACTTGCCTTCACTGTCTCTCAGCCTATTGCGTGGAATTTTTAATCCAAGATCCTCTTTACATTCTCTGTGGGATTTTATGAACATTCCAAGACAATGAATAGGGCCACTAATCTCGGTGGTACAGCTAAATCCAAAACAATAGCGAATAATGCAAGCCTGCTCAGTTCTAGCATGTTGAAGCGGGCCTAAACTCATCACTTGTGCTCCGGAATTACAACGGAGGTGTGCATCATGTCAACAGGATCTGGTACAACTGTCTTCACCGAGAACAATGCTGAGCTTTATCCATCCCAGTGTTGCCTCCATGTGTTGAAATGAAACTGAGCTAATGAGAAAAGGCACGCCTACTGCCAGACAATGGCTGTGCTTGAAAAACGCCAGTGAGGGTCCATTTCTAGTTTATTCTTTGTTCCACGACAGCACTGCTTTCAGTGTAGCATCTCATCTTTGTCTGACTTTAAGTGTAGTATCAAATTTGTTTAGTTTTAGCATATTTATAGCCTGCAGCTGAAAGCAAAGGCGGGCAATATATATATATAAATATATATATTTTTATCCGTGCCTGTGTGTGTTCATGTGTCTGTCTGTTACCAAAATATCTCATGAACCACTGGACAAATTTGAATGAAACTTGAAAGTAAGCATTGGATGTACATCTACAACTGATTTACATTCGGAGTCAGCTTGATTTAAGATGGCTGCTACAGCCATCTAAATTTAAAAACACTGAAAGAGCTATAATTCAGTGAATTTTACAGATATTGAGCTAAAATAGTAGTTGAGACTGATCTCAGAAACATATTAGGAGTACTAACAGATTTGTTTAAATTGTGTTAATAACAATTCAAGATAACCATCACAACCAGCTGGCAAAAGATTTGGTTATAAAGCGGTCAGTTGTTTGATATATCATGGACCAGTGGATGAATTTTAATGAAATTTTCATGTTTTGTATTTTTTCTACATATACCAGCATATAGTGAAGTTTGAAATTATTTGAATGAACAAGAAAACAAAATATTTCAATCAAAATCAAAAAAACTGAGCAGAGTGACTTGGCTTTTTAATAACTGAATAGTAAAATAATAGTACATACCAGGTATGTTTACAAATGTATCATCTTCATCCAGCAATGCAGCCATTTTTTCAAAAAGTCTGTTCTCATCTGCATTTAATATTCCTGGAAATAAAAGTAAACAAATTAACTTTTTATATATTTTCAACAGAGCTAGAAACTCTCATACAGTTAAACATTTCTGAACTTTAAAATTACTTTCAACTTATCAGACAAGTCAATATGAAGCACATCTTAGCATGCAAACCTGAGATAATAGCTATAGCAGAGGAGGGTGAAAATGGAGTGGATGCAGACGGAGTAATGAAATAGAAGCATTACCATGCCTGTTAGCTGGCCTGTCATCATGTGATGAGATTTGATTTGGTGAATCCTTTGATATTACAAGGCAGTGATATCCAAAAGATACAGGTGAAAATGGCTACTCCATTAATAGCCAGGTTTCATTATAACATGTATATTACTTGGCTCCCAAGAGCTCGCTTTTAATGGGCCTACTTTAGGAGGGGTCTGCAAACTATTGATATGGCTCTGAGTGTGTCTTCTGACTGGGGAGAGGAAATGTTACGGCAAAATGAAAACTGACCAACGATACATGACCTTCATCAATGACAACGAGTTGGGTAGCCAATCTAGGAGTGCCATCGCTTGGTGTATTTACATAGAATGTCCCGCCATCACAAATGGCAGCCTGCTACTGGTGATCTCTCTCACCCCTCTTTAATGAACCGAGGAGAACCATTATGACAGAGAATGGCGTACTTAATTCCAGCTCATCTTCAGCGCTGACCCCAGCCATCCCGCATTGCCTTGGGTCTGTCTGCTCTGCCGACAATGGGTCAAAGTAATTTTGGGCACGTTCATTTCCTTTGGAAAGTGAGAGAGGGGGGTGATTGGGGGAAAAAAACGAAGGGTTGAGTGATGGAGAGGAGGAGGTGGGTTTGGGAAGGGAAGGAGGGAATTGTACAGGTTTAGGTTAGTGGTTATTAGAAGCACATGAAGCACAATTTTAATTTTGAAACTCACACTGTCGAAGGGCAGTGGCAGAGGCAGGTACCAGATAAGGCAAGATGAGACAGGAGTTCAGAGACAGAAAGAGAGAGAGAGAAGTGGGGAAAAAAAAGACTGCTGGGCTTCTTAGAGCACCTCTCTATGGCCTGCAGTGCTCTGGGGCCTAATTAGCATGCCGCAAAAGGTCAAGGCAGGCAATCTCTTAAATACGACTGCCATATGTTTGCAATGTTCAAAAGGAACTAATGAGAAAGTCTACAAGCCTGGAAGTACCTGGAATTTCAAAGACAATACTTTCTAAATACTCTGAGGTCAGCAGCCTAAAGGACCAGGCAAGTTTGGAGGAGCAGATCCAAAGGAAAAATAACCCCTTAGCTCATGTCTCATTGACTTCTTATTAGCAATCACTGACCTATGGGTATCAAGTCTGCTCCACACAGTTTATGGGAATCAAATTACTTCAGGGCCCTTTCTATTAAGAGTACACACCACCAAGCAGCTTTCTTAACCCCAAATCATTCTCATTACAAGCCTTGAATATTTCACTCCGATCTAAATTGCTTTACTTGCATTTCTCAGGATGTGAGGCTAAAAAAATGCACGGTGCATTAAATCATGTTATATATTCCACACAAGGGCTGCCTTTATACGAGTCTGAGGGTGTCGGGGCTCGGATGTTTGAAAATCTGAGAAAGTGTGTTTGGATAGGAGCACCGCTGCCCAAAAAAGTTCACCGGGATTTATTTTTTTAAATGAAATATGAAATATCTGCACGAGGTTTTCACACCCTGTTCACACTGAAAGTTAAACACTCTGGCTGAAATAGTTATTAACTGAGAGGCAGCCGTATGACTCTTCAATGGCACCATAAATTGACTGTGAAATTCACATGTTAAATCCTTCTACACTGTTAGCAGCGAGTTTGAACAATTTCTCCACAAATAGCTCTGAGGTTATGAAACCCTTTTTTCAAATACAAATTTGCATAATGGTAGCAGCTTCGTGAATCGCCTTTTGAGTCATAGCTGTGATTTACCTAAATAGTCTGGCTGCCCTCTAATTCATCCCTCTAATGAAAATTTCAATTATATGTTCTTACATGCACAATATCAGTATTTCTTGCCAGCCGGAGATACAGTTAACTGAGACTCAAAGATAATGACACATTCTTGGAAATGTCAGTTTTACAAAAAAAAAAAAAAGAAAAGAGGAACAACCTGAGCAGCTTTGGGATGTGTCAATGTTGCTTCAAAAATAACAAAACTGATAATAAAGCTTATATTAAAAATACTATGGGTGTTTTAAATGTAAGTGCAAGATATTTTTTTTAATTTATACATATTAATCTTTCACAGAAATTGGATTGAATATTGCTGTAATGCTTTTAAAACAAACACGCTTCCCTAAAAGTCTACACATCTGAAAACACATCCCACTGTGTGACCATATAAAATAAAACACGTGCTTTTATTAATGTTGCTTATTACCTCTTATGTCATATGATTTCTTTAACATTTTGACTTGTTGGACATTTCAACAACACAATAAAAAGATAAAAAAACAGCAGTTTAAGTACACAGGTTTTGTTAAGCTGATAAACACTTTTTTGTATGTTAAATAAAGGAATTAAATCATTGAAATATCTGCCTTGTTTTTCTTATTATTTCATGTTTAGTGTGCATATTGAATAAAATGAAATTGAAAATTAAATGTTTGCACATTTTATAGACCTGGGGTCTGCAACCTGAGGCTCTGGAGCCACAGTTGGTCCCTCTGCAGCAGTTCCTTGTTGATTTGATCAAAGCTAACATGGGACTGAATAATATTTAATTTTATAGCCATGATAGGAAAACAATAGAAAAAATATGGAAAGAATTTAAAGCAACTGACTAAAAAACTTAAATAAAAGTTTAAGTAAAAAAAACTCTCTCCTGTAATAAGAGGAAACGTATCAAGGCACAATTAAATATCCAACAAACCTGCTAAGAAAATGTTTATATTTGTAATAAGTTTAGTCTTATTGTTTGTACTAATACAAAAAATACTAATTGACAACACATCTTTATAGATTTTTCATTTCATTTCATTTCTCCTGTGCATACAATTACATTGACAATAATGTTAATAATTACTAGCCATTAGGAGCTAAAGCAAACTAAGCCACATTAAATCAGGAATCTAAAATGTGACTCATTCCTGAGAAAACTGGCACGCTCGCAACCTTGAACGCATCCTAATTTACCATCCCATTCCTCAAGAGTTCTCCCTGACATACTGAATTATAAGGGGGCATATTCGTATGCCTGATTGGCCTTGAGCCGTGTTTCGGGGGTGTTGTGAGTGAGTACACCACACAGACAGCGGATCGGCTCCGTAACGCAGTAGCATATGTAAATGCACTCTCCTATGACTCCAGCCCACCACAAGGCATGTAGCCGAGAGTGGGAGTCAAGGCTGATTGTGTCGAGGGTACTTCTAGATAGAGATAGAACACCCACTACTGTAAGCGTTCTCCGGCGGAAGAGGAAGAAGTTATTCGAGGGCTGCTCGTTTGGACACACTTGCTTTGGAATGCCAGGACCAAGGGCTCCTCAGATGGTGAGAGAGCACACGAGAAAGCAAGAGGAAGCGAGAGAAAGGTTAGATCAGGAACACATCTACTGTCAACAGATTTGAGCCTAATGAAGAATGAAGCTTCACCTCTTTCCTTGGCAGGGGCTTGCAGCTCCAATTTTTTTTGGTGAGCTGCAAGGGTGCTATCTGGCCTGTCACCTCGCATTTTTCTCCCCAGCCAACTCGGAGAAACGGAAAGCTCAGTGCTTCCTCCTCCTCCACTGAAAGCTGGATTTTCTATGCCCACTACAGTCGCTCCCTCTTCTCCTCCTGATAAAATAAGCAGAAACATAAATGGGAAAAAAAACAGTGACATGTAGGCCAATACAAACAGCTAGGTCATAAAAAACAACCATATTTATTAACAACAAAATTCTGCTGATGATTCCTCCTGCTTCTGAATGTTCAAGCACATCCTCCTCAAATGATACTAAAATACAATTAGGTTAAAATTAAATCAGAATCTTGCAGGAGGAGGATAAAAAAAGAGGAGAAGAAGAAATGATTAAAATAATTACAAATTGCGCCCTGACAAGCAAGAGCAAAATTTAGCCCAAAGCCATTTGTCTGTAATTAGTTAATTAATCCTTACACAAATTATGAGCAATAACTCATCAAGCAGGACTCACCCATCAGAAATTCAGCCGACTTGGATTTCTTCTGCTTAGGTTGCTGCAGAGCCTTCTGCTGTAACTTCTGGAGGGAAATTGTTAAATGAATAAATTAGCTGCAGAATGAAGATCATCATTTATGATCCGCAACTAACGCAGTATTTTAAATATGGGACGACACTGAAATGTCATTTAATTTACATCGCTGCTAAAGGGGTCAAGCACTAATTGAACAACAGGAGTGGAAAAGAATTTAATCATAAATAGATAAGAAAAGTTGACGTGAATGTGTAATGAAGGTCATATTAAAATACTTCCTCTGTGTTCCTAAAATGAATGGGCAACAACACTTTCTCCTGGAATAATGTGCATTTTTGCACATATTGTGCGAGACGACAGACTTGGAGCGTTCTTCTCAGTACTTCACTATAAATGATTGTTTTTGCGTTCTGAACAGTATTTTACTGTAATGCAGGAAGCGAGGCTACTGTAAAATGTGTATATAGTATATTACTGGAAACTACAATGGATTGTGGGAAAATGTACGTTCTCTTTTGTAAATCAGTCCACAAAAACAAAGATGACGGTGAAAAACTGGCCAATGGCAAGAAAGATTTCTTTTCTTTCTTTTTCCTAAAGAGGTGGTAAAAAAAGAACAAATTTATCCACTACCTACAAAACTGAGCAACGTTTCTATCATAGTTTCATGTAGATACGAGTTAACAATACAGTAATGTCACTATAAATCAAAATATAGTCATAATACAATAAATGAAAATACAGTAAGGGTACTGTAAAATAAAACACAGTAATAGTGCTGTAAATAGTCCAGGCCACCCTTGAAAAAGAGATCTGTTATCTCAGTGGTGCCTGGTTGAATAAAGGTTAATAAATAATGAAAAATAAAGATAAATATGGCGCTGATAGTGTAAATGAAAGTATGGCACTGTACCCTGCTTGCATCCTGCTGCCAGTAAGTTACTGTAAAGTTTACAGCAACCTTTTTAAAAGTGATCCATTTACATGAATTTAAAAAACCCTTAAAGGAGAGATGAGGATTCTGTTTTATTTACACCATATTGACTAAAACTTTTGCTTCACTCATTACATCCACATGCATGATAAATGCAATTTGCTTTAATTTTTTGGGGCATTGTAGGTGGTCTTTGCTGACAGAAAATGAATAGAAAAGAAGGAAGGAACATAAGAGATCAGTTTCTTTGAAATGAGGAATATGTGAAACAAACTGCGTTCCCACATTTCTCTAATTTCTGCAGCTGAGCAGAACAATGCAACAAAAAATCTGACGTAAAAAACATAAGAAGTTGTTTTTATTGTTACTGATATGTTTACATATGAATGCGCTGTATAAAAGAGTTCTGTTGCTCAAAGCGTATGGAGCCTTTTAAGCATTATTTTATGCAGATTTCAGTGATGAACTGTGCTCATGCCCATGAACAGCATGTATTTGTATACAATATTTAATTTCAAAGGCAAAATCAAGGGGCAGAATGTTTGGCAGGGCGGGGGGGCTTATTTCTGTTTTAAATGACAGAGCAATTAAAATAGCAGAAGACTCCTTCCAGACCAATCTGGTGAGAGGGTTTTTGTAAATCTGTTTTTACATTCAACAAGCCCTACAGCAAGACATTCATTTATACCACTGAGATTAATGCTTATCTAATTGTAACTTATTTAAAAACCATTTTCGTTTCGACTGGGTACCAATCATTTTCTGTGACTTGTACATGCAATGTTGTACCAAAGATGAGAGACAAATTTGTCATTTGTGGCGAGTGTTTCTCTGTCTTTTTCCATTTTTTTAAAATTCTCCCGATGATCACAACTTTGAGCAAAAATCCAATATTCTTTGTGTCCTTATGCCAATTAGGAAACTCTCTGCAAGAATATGGGAAAATAAAGATGCAGTTTAATAATCTGAAAATAGATAAATACATTTACTGTTTGCTATTAATAGTATTGAACCATTTAAACAGTCTAATATTGCAAACTAAAATAGTGAATTCAACAATTTTCATTAAACTGAAAAACTCACAAGTTCAGAAAAGCCACATTTCCTCCTCATAAAGAGATTTTTCTAGTAAACTAAGCAAGTTATTCACTATCGACCAAAACAATAAAAATAAAAAAGTACATGTATGTATATTTATATGCATGTATGCATTTATTTAAATTTAAAATACCTTTTTTATTCATCAAGTTAGCATTGTTCTCCCAGAGACAAACTGGACTTTAAAGTTTGAAAGGTTTTGTAAAAATAAAAAATAGAAAGAAAGAATGAAAGAAAGAACATTTTCCATAAGAGGAAAAGAATTGATAAGAAGTACAGTCCATACACCTCAGGCTTGATGCCTCTGGTTACTGTCACTAAAGATCGACTCTAAACACCACCAAGTAAACCTCTTTGTCTTGAGCATTAAGAGAAAATATATGGTTCTCATTTTGCTCTCCAGACCCTCGCTGATATTGACAACATCCTCAGTTCATGTGAAGACCTTTTCCTGAGATGCCATAAGTGGATGGAACATGCAGATGTTGCACTTCTAAAATGATAACGAGGATTTAATCCTGAGGAAAAAAAGTGTCACGAAGGTTTGTGAAATCAACTGGATGTTCGGAGGCAGAAATGACTCCTCAAACACAACAGTTGTGATGACTGCAGTGTAACTTTCCCCAGAGCAGTTTAAATTTTCCTATGTATTACCATAATACCATACAGAAATATACTGAATTCATGGCGCTGAGTTATAACCATGTTGCCAAGATATTTGGGTCTAATATAAAATTTACAAGACATGAGATGTAACACATCAGTCCCTGAGATCATCTGTCATTTGAAGACATCTACACATGTTAAATGCACTCCCCATTTCTCACAATGTGTATTTTACAGACAATATGAGAAAAAGAAACAATTTATAAGTGGTGCCAAAAGAAATTCATGACTTATTTTCTTTTCTTTCCTTTTAAATGTGATTGTTGTCAAAAGGAATAGAGCACAATGCCTTGTTCAGTTCTTGTTACATTCAAAGGCATAGCTAGAAGGGCTTGGGGAAGACCGCTTGCTGCTAGGGGCTGGTGGGCACAGACCAGCTAGAAAGTGAATTTTGCATACTGTACGGATCATCGCCCAGTTCAGCCCAGTCACATTGAATCTGCCATCAACCAATTGTGCTTCATGAAACCGTCAACCCTCATTTACGTCTGCCTGTTTTCCTCCCCACACAGCTGTAAACAAGGCCCCGGCTCAGAGCCGTCTTCCTCTGTCCCAGTGTGAGCCGCCTGCCAGGGGAGAGCAGACAGCAGAAACCCGTCCTCACCAAGACACTCTGAGCTACCATTTCCAGACAAGCACCCGGTGCACGGGGTGAGAGTTTTTCTGGAAGTGACAAAAAGTTTTCTCAGGCTTGACACAGATGTCCCTGCACAAGTCTGGTCTTTGGCTTGTGTTTGTTCTTTGCTGAAGTTTCCTATCAAAATCGGCACAGCTTGAACATTAAACTATTGTTAAAAAAATATATATTTGTATCAAAATATAAATATATGTAAATGCATAGCATATGTAAAATTCTTATTTATGTTTGTACAGATGAAATAATGCAAAAACATAAAAGAAGATTAGACTAAATACTATGCAAACTGAAAGTAGCATTACTTGAAGGAATGCATATCAGTCACTATCTTGCATGACAAAGTTTTCAATAAAATTGTTGTGTGATTTGTTTGCACTTGAAACATGTGATGGAAATGACTGTCAACAACAACCACAACAACTTTTAGCTCAATATCAATAAAATTTGTTGTGTTAAAGACATTTTAAATTTCCTTAGGTCAGTTTGATGTGATGGCCATCTTGAATTGGATTAACTTCAAAAGTCCTAGATGTTCGCCCAGTTACGTTCTGAGAGTTTCATTAAGATTTGCCCAGTATTTCATGAGATATTTTGCAAACAGACAGACTTAGAAGAGTCCAATAGTTAATGATCTGTTTCAAAAACAGATCTTGTGCAATCAGTTCGCACTTGGAGTATGTGTTGAGAAGTTCTCCCGGCTACTACCACACCAACCGTTGGCTCATTGTTTGTAAAATAACAAAGTTATAGCCTTCTTTATGTTTACTAAGATAAGTTGGCTGTGGTACCCATCTTGAATTGGGTCACCTACAGAAAATTATTCAGTTGTAGATTTGCATTCAGTGATTACTTACTAAAAGATCCATTAAAATCCTTCAGTAGTTCATGAGATATTTTGCTAACAGACAAAGACAATTACCTCGTTCACCATTAAAGCTGGGTGATAATAAATTCATGAAAGGCAATTATATTTGAAAGTTAAAGAAGTCTGATATTAAATAACATAACAAAAGTGGCTATATCAATGAAATGTCATAATAATAATAATGAAGACATCTTCAAAGCATCTTCATTTAAATGACCAAAGATAAGGTTAGCATTTAGTTTCAAAGACCTACAAAGGCTGTTCTAGCATTAAAACGTGAAAGCTTCTTAATTTATAGAGCAGTCTTATATATGCACGGTAATTGTAAGCCACCAAACAGTTTCTTCCAAACAACAACTGCGTCAGTGGGTGCAGACAGAAAACATAATTAGTATTCAAGCTTAATTAATCTATGCTGGCCCCCTTTAAGTCAATGAGTCAATTATTTATGCATGTGTGCTCCTTTGATGCTAACAGATTATGTATGTTGCTGGAAAAATCCTTGAAAAATGACTTTGAAAACTTTCTACCATAAAATGTCACTACAAGCTTTTTGCTGTGGCTTTGTTTCAGTGAAGGCCGTGACAGCTTTATGGGCATATAAAGCCCCTGTGATTTTTTTTTTAACAAAATCACCATGCCACATATTGTAATTCCAGTCAGTAATACATTGACATTTCAGTGCTTAAAATACAACCCCGATTCTGAAAAAGTTGGGACGTTGTGTAAAATATAAATAAAAACTAAATGCGATGAATTGCAAATTTTATAAAACCATTTATTTTCACAATGAAACATAGTAAACATCAAATGCTGAAACTAAGTAACTGTATTATTTTTAGGGGAACAAAAGCAAGTTGGTTTTGTTTTCTATATGCAGCAACCCATCTTTAAAAAGTTGGGACAGGGCCATTACAGGCCCCTCTTCTTTGAACATCAGTCAGTAAACATGTAGGAACTGAGGAGAGCAGCTGCTGAGGTTTTTGGAGAGAAGTGTTGTCCCATTTTGGTCTGATGGAGGACTAGCTGTTCAGCAGTCCCTTCTTTGCTGGATTTTTTGTTTCACAGTGCATCAAATGTTTTCAGTTGGTGAACGATCTAGACTGCAGGCGGACCAGTTCAGCACCCAGACTCTTCTACCATAACACACTGGTTGGTCCTTCAACACATCAGTATGGAGGACATGTCTGTGGTTTCCAAAAACAATTTCAAATATCAATTCATCTGACCTCAGAACAGTTCTCCTCTTTGGTCCAGAGAAGACGGCAGCGTTTCTGGATGGTGTTCACATCTGGCTTCTTCTTTGCCTGATAGAGCTTTAAGCAGCATTTGTGGAAGGCACGGTGAACTGTGTTTACAGACAATGATCTGTTAAAGTGTTCCTGAGTCCATGCAGTGATGTCCAGAATATAATCAGTCCTGTCTCTAATGCAGTGGCCCTGAAGGCCCGAAGATCAAAACCATCCAATATTGACTTTCAGTCCAGAGATTTCTCCAGAATCTTCAAATCATTTGATGATATTAACTGTAGATGATGGGAGATTCAAAGTCTCCCCAGTTTCCCATTGTGGAACATTATTGTGCAATTGATCCAATAATTTTAGGTGAACCTCTGCCAGTCTTTACTTCTGAGAGATTCCTTTTCAAAATGCTCTTTTTTTCACCCAGTTCACCTACTGACCTGTTGCCAATTAACCAAATTTGTTGCAAAATGCTGCACCAGCTGTTTCTTATTTGTATCACTTACTTTTACAGCATTTTGTTGCCCTGTCCAAACTTTTTTGAGATTTGTCGTTGCTGTCTTGTTCAAAATTACTTTATTCTTTCTTAGAAATTCTATAATTTTTCAGATGAAACTTTTGATATGTTTACTATATTCCATTGTGTGGAAAATATGAGGTTTGCAAATAATTGTATTCTGTTTTTATTTACATTTTACGTACCAACTTTTTCAGAGTAAAGGCTGTAAAAAACAGACAATGTAAATCAGGCAAATATGTAGTTTTTGTGTGTCCTAATCCATGGAATGGAAATCTAACACAGGTCGGATCAAGGTCTTTCCTGGGATCATGGGAATTCCTTGGGATTTTCAAGAGCCTTTTTGTTTGTACCCTTGAGAACCAGGCACTGGCCTCTGCACCCTGCAATCCCCTATTGAGAACCCAGAGGCAGCGTGGAGGAATGCTAAATGTCAACGGTCATCCTGTACCAGCACCTTTGGAGAGATGGAGAGACTGAGGTGCAACTTTTGTCCTCCTTGATTTCAGCTACATTGTTATGAGGACCAGAAGTGAAACTGCACTCACACTGCCGAATGTGTCCATCTTCATAAAAGATCATCAGCTGAGCCTGATCCTCCAGCAACAGCAAAATCTGAAAAAAAAAATAGGAAAAAATATAATGTTTCTAAAGAAATAATACAAATCAATGCTTCTGTCTAAACTGACTGACATTATCAAAAACTGCTAAATCCAAGTTTGCAGGCAATATTATGACTTACAGTGCTGCACAGCAATGTTTCCAAGTATTTCGCTATATTTTCTTCTTTTCTTTCCTGCTTGTATGTTTAAAAATTGTTATCTCTGCAATGCATCGTAGATAATAAACCACAACAAACGACATTTATTTTCAGAGATAACAAATTATTTGCCCTGATTATTCAAACAGTTTATTCATTTTCATCTGATACAGCATCATTTGGTAGTTTTTTTATCATCTTTTTCCTGTGGTAATTCACATGGCTTGCACAAGTTTCTGCTGAAATAGCAAAACAAACCCCGGGCAAAATGTGAAAGATTATCCCGTACCATGCGAGCTCGGGTGAAATGCCACACTTTTTCACACTGAACACTGCTCCGCTGGGTGTGATTGAAAAACATGTAAAGCTATTGAATCTGTGCTTTGTATATGTGAGGGAAAATGAGTGTTGTAACAAGTGGGCCAGTGTTTTTGTAATTGTTTCAAATTACACCCGACGTAATAACTCAGTGAAAGCAGAGCCGGTGTGCGGTCCGTTTACATTAACCAGGCAAAGACCACAGGATATCCGTGCACCTTATCATGGACTCCAAAAAAAAAAAAGGTGATATGTAAACAACTGTGGAGACTAAAACTCTTTACTTCCAGCTGTCATTGTTTGTGTCCAATGGTACTTATCAGCAGAGGAAGGATAATACTTTTAGAGGTACTTTATAGCATTTTCTTTACATGTGTGTTTTATTAAATTAGACGCCCTAACATCCCTGTTTTTAATTTGCCTAACTATTTTTCTTTATTGCTTAAAGAAATGTGTGTGTGCCTTTGCGTGTGTGTGAGTGTTTTACACATGTTGTAAAATCCTGATGCTGTGAGAAGTCTATTAGTTGTTAAAGCTGCACGCCTCCTGCCAAATACGGACTCACTAAACAGCAAGGTTGCCAAAACTATTGTGAACCGCATAAATGACTGATTGCCTTTTCTGCTTGAGGTTCGTGCTTCCTGTCAAAAGCCATATGCGGATAGAAAACCCCCTGAAGTCCATCAGAATGCAATGCGCTTACTGGATTTGAGTTAGTCCCAATTGGATGAGACAAACATGCACAAGTTCACCGCTGAGTGGAAGAATTTAATGTGGCTTTTGAACAAAACACATATGCAAACAGATACAGCAACCAGAATGAAAAAAAATAAACAAAATTCACATGAAGGCAACATGTCAGAGACAAGATATTAAGAAGACTGCACTGTTCAGTTGCTGCTGTTCTGAATTTTGGAGCTAAAATGTTTCTGCTTTTAAAGCAACCTCCGGTTGATTTGGTCTACACAAACTATGATCTCTAGACACCAAAAGGCAAAGCTGGACAGCAATGGTTTTGCTTATGTCTTTGTGTGACTGTTATCAAAGTACCTCATTAAGCACTGGACGATCTTTAATGAAACGTGTATAAAATAATCACTGAATGTACAACTATAATGCATTAACCTTTGGAGTTAACCCAATCAAAGATGGCTGCCACAGCCAACTGACATGAAAAAAACACAATAAAATCCAGTTAATTTCACTAATATGGATCGACAGTTTGGTGTGGTAGTAGAATTATACCGAAACCCAACATATTTTTTGAAACCTTCAGAAAATAATCATTGGATGTACCTCTACAAATGATTAACTTTTAGGTCCAACACAACTGAACATGGCTAACTGACTGAAAACGCAAAAAATGGTTTTAATTAAGTCAGTTTTTACAGATAAATGCTACTCATTATGCAAAGTTTTTGTCTGTCTGTTAGCAAAATATGTCATGAATCACTGGAGGGATTTAAATGAAACTTTCAGAAACCAAACATTATATGTGCATCTTCAACTTATCAACTTTTGGAGTCAGTGCAACTCAAGATGGCTACAGCCAACTGACCTTAGAAAATACAAAGGTGGCTGTAATTCAGTCAGTTTTGCAGATATTGTGCTAAAATTGATAGTAGCTGTCACAATTTACAGTCTGTTGGTGACATTTAGCAAAATCAAATGAGATGGCACATATTGTTATCTTCAAGTTTTAACTAAAACAACTACGAGATTTAGTTTAAATCTCTAGCACGAAAGGCAGAAGTTGATATACATTTGCTAAAGGAATGCTTGGCCTTTATTTATTTATTTATTTTATTGTATTTGTCTAACCTAACCCACAAACTCTTAATCTTTTCTATCATTGAAAAGACATACTTTGCACCGTATACATGATTGTTCACATGAAGATTTTTTTTATTTAAAGGCTGCTAAAAGTAAACAAAGGAAATGTTGCTTATGTAGAAAACTACAGAAAGATAAAAAAAAGTTTCACATGTAGTTTTTTGATCCATCTCACTGTTTTGTCCTGAGAATGACCATCTCTTCTGTCATCTCATGAGCTGAACTCAATCAAGCCTTAATCCAGACTGACAGTTTGATCTGTGGTTCACCACACACGGCACTTCCCCTTTTATATGGCATAGTGCGACCTGACATTCTTTTTCTTTTACATGCACACGGATCAGGGATGTAACTCAATAGTCACAGAGGGACAGGGCATCGTGCAGCAAATATTCTCTGCTGCACGACGGACAGAGGCCTTTTCTTATTGTTTGACAACAACCAGTTCTCCACAGAAAGGAGAGTTCTCACATCCGACCTTGTATAGAAAAAGGGTATAGTTTCCTTCTAGTTAAGGAATTTTACATGTATATTTGCTTTAAGTAGACTCTTATCTTCTCTTCTCTTCTGTGTAAAGTAAAGTGAGTAACATGCAGTAACTGTGCTAAGTTTTCAAGTTTGTTGCATTTACTTTATAAAAAAATTGCAGTCTTGCTCAGGAAAATGTTAAGCCTTTCTCTGACTGTTTTTCACCATCAGGATTCATTACATTATTATTGCAATCTATAGTAAAAATCAGCACATTAAATTGGTGCCTGTATAACTATACATGTTGCTAGTTCTTAAGATTTAAAGGAATGTTACCTTGTGAATTTCTGATAGTTCCCTTTCCGTGGTCAGCTTCTCTTCAGTCGTCAGGGTGACAGTGACATGGCTCCTACAACACACTCCACAGATGGTGTCAGGTGACCTCCTCATGTTCACTTTCACTGTGCTGAAACACAAGTACAGTACTGTGCAAAAGTCTTTAGTCATCCCTTATTTCTAGCCACATTGCTTCCAAGAAACCAGACGTTTTTGTAAACTTTTAGAATGGTCATGAGCAGCCTACCTACCTGCAGCTGCCTGTTGCCTGTAACCTTGGGTCCACACTGTACAACACTGTTGTATCTAGACAAAACAGACAGATTTAACCAACAAGTTTAGCAAAAAGCTCAAAATTTATATTGGATTTTCAGGAACATTTTTACTGACAGCCTGTCCCAAAAAGCACTATTTGTTCCAATTCCTTTAGTAGACTTTATTAAATATATAAATGACAACACTACACACTTTGGCATGTGGTAAACGATGATTTGATGGATGATGCATTCCTCAGGTCCTGTCAGATCTTTGGAAATTTTGTCCTGTTTTTTTAAAAACACAACTTTCAGATTGTCTATCTGCTAGAAATGGCTTAATTGAGGTCCGACACTTGTCAGTTTGTTTGCACATTTTTTAAGCACATGTCATTGTCATGGTCAAGTACAAGTAATGGACTGAAAGCAAGTAGTAAGGCAGCAAAACTAAAGAAAAACTTAGCAAAACCTTCACAAAGCTGGACTGAGACCACTTTAAACAATTATAAGAAAGTCTAGCTCTTTGGAAGCTATGTCTATAAAAAAAATTTTTAAAAAAAGTTGTTATAGCAGCTAATAATAAAATAAAAAAGTGAATCATGTAGTGCTGGGACTTATGGCTCTTTTCTGCGAACCAGCTCACTTGGCTCATACTTATGATAATTTCGTCTACCAGATGGTGTTACTATTTTAGTGTTTGTGTTTTTACCTATTTATTGACAGTGAATTGTCAATGGGGATTGTTGCAAAGTGAGATGTTTACTTACAGTTTCACCAGAACAGACACTTGAAGCATAACACATATTACCACTAATATCCCCTTGAAACAATTCTTGAGCTAAAGCAGACACTTGAAGTGTCTGTGTCTGTTCTGCTACCATTTTTTTTCAGCTACCGGGAGAACTGACTGCATTGTCATCTTCCAGTCTTGATTACAATTAACTTCCCCAAACTGAAGGTAAACCACTCACGGTGCTTTGTTAACATCTGTTATACGGTATATGACACGTCCAACCAAAGTACCCACATGCATAATTTATGGGAAGCTGCAAACAAACCTATTTCTCAGCTGAACACGGCCAAACAAGCTTTACAGCTGCTGTGAAGAATGGGCCAGTCTGCCCATTCATGTTTGGCATAACACATATTACCACTAATATCCCCTTGAAACAATTCTTGAGCTAAAGCTAATGGTTCCTTCACAACAACCAACCAGACTGCTTTATTTATGACTGCAAAGCCATTAGGCCATTGGTGGCCTTTTCAGCTGAGTAAGAGAGATAGCTCATACGTACCAGCGATGAATAGTGCTAATATTTTGGGACTCTGGAATATAATATTTTATTTTAATTTGATTCTGTGCCTCTTACCAGCTAAATATATAAACTAAAGAAACAGGATTGTTGGTAAAATAATTGTTAAATGAAAAAATGTCTTAGTATTTGGAAACAGAACATGTAGTGAAGTCCCTCAAGGGTCTGTTCTTGGGCCTACATTATTTTACATTTTGTTTATGTCTTGTTGTGTTTTTTTGTATTTTTAAATAGCAATATGGACCTTTTAACACTGTATATGATTTCACACTAATAAATGAATTACAAATTCAATCTAAAAATTTGAACAGCCACTATTCGCATTCAGGTGACCTCACTGTTGCAATCTCTCTTAGATTATCAAACAAAGCTGAAAACAATCAAGATTTAATAAACCACAACAATTCATCATTATTACACATTTTAATCTGTTCAGTGCAACCATGGGTCCTTACAGCACCTATAATACAAACCACTGAGATCTATTTTTTTCTCATTAAGCTGGTTAAATGTAATCTAAATAAGATTTTCACTGATTCAGACCTCCCATTTTCTGCCAAAGCTGTCGTTGATCATTTATGCGATTAAACAGAGACCTAAATCTCCATCTTATCCAATTAATTTTCAGTGCAGGCATGAGAGTGGCTAATGATGTTATCTTACCTAATTAACCTGTATAGGGATTCAACTCCAGGACAGGGGATTGTTCATCCTTCATCCAAGTGTTCATTATTATCATTATAATCATTATCATAAAGGAGCTAACTTATGATGTTGGCCATTCCACCACCATTAATCTAGATTGAATCTTTTTTTTTTCCTTTCTTTTTGGGGGAGAGGGATCCTTTGGGGTCATTTTTAATTATCACTAAAAAGATGTGAATTTACGAAAGCTGAGGAAGTTCAGTTGTGGTCACAGCAATAACTGGATTCCCATGACTCCATGCTACATAAATGTGATTTAGCTGTATATGACTGGGGATGACATTCTGATGTCTAAAGGACCCCTGCACACTGAGAAATGATCCTCACACTTTTTCACCAGCTGTCTGATTGAGTGCTGGCTTCAACCTATTAACATTGTATACTTGAAGGAGATCAATAGCCTTCATTGGGCAATGCATCATTGGTTAATCGGATATTGATGAGAGTATTGACATGCACCTAATTAATCTCAGGCCCAGTGCTGGCTTTCATACATTTCTTTAATTATGCACTTCATCATAGACCCTACACATCAGCAAGTTGGTACTTCCTGTTTGACTTTGTCGTGGAGTTAGCTGTCAAGTATCGTGCCTTTGTTTATTTTTTTTAAGATAAACCAAGATGGCTTGACTGTAAATTGCCACAAAGCTGATCACTTTAAAACTTGCAAAATAATAGCAAATGTGCAAATGCATGAGCCATCCCTATTTGGCTTTGATTTATTTTACTTTGTTTTTAAGAAAATAACAAGCTATTTGGTTTGAGCATTGTGGATTTTTTGGCTGGAGGTTGATGATGTCCCGCACTCTGACCTTTGGGCCGTCTGGAGTTCTTAGATCTTTTTCGAGCAGACTCTTCTTTCTCCCGCAGCTCTTTTTGATGTGAGTTGTGTTTTTGTCTTTCTTCTCCTGGTGTATCTCTCACTGCTATGGGGTTTGAGGTTTTCTCTCGGGTAACCCCAGGGTTCGAAGGTGGTGCAACCAGTCTGCAGCGGACATTGGTTGTGTTTTGTTGTGGTGTGTTGTCTTTGGGACTGGGGATGAGGGGATCTTTTTAGCTTGTCACGTCTCCTATATGTAGCATATGGAGTTATAGAGATTCACATGAGTAATTGTCGGGGCTATCTGCCACTTGTGGTTTGGGTTTTTTGGGGGTCTGGCTTGTAGTTTTTAATCACACAGCATGTTTGGGGCTTGTCTTTCAGTCTGCGTTTTTATCTGCCTCTCGTTGGCTTGGCGGTCAGGGTGTGGTGTGTGGTTTCCACGGTGGGCCACTGATGGCAGCTTTGGCATTTCTTTTGGTCTTGGTTGTGTTTGGTGTTTTGTGCAGTGTCTTTGTTGGTGCCCTTTGGAGTTTCTTCTGGGATTTTCTAGTTATTCTGACTATCATGCTGATTTGCGATAACATAAAAAAAAAACACATAAAGTAATGTTGTCCTTGGAGGTAATTCATGTGTAATTAAGGGCCTCCAACTAGATTCAAAAGCCTAAGAGTGACAAGCATAAACTGAGCTTAGGCTAACATTTGAGGCAACCTAACATCTAACATTAATATTGTTTATGTTTATGCTTATCATTGTTTATTTGTTATATAATATTTAAAAGGCTATTTGTTCTCCAATAAAATTTGACGACTGTTACTCATGAAACAGACTTGAAATTTCTTCAATTTAGTACAAAGTACAAATTTGGGGGTTGTATAAAAAAAAAGTGCCTCTTAAATTTGACATTTGCTTGTTGTGAGGCTTGCTGCAGTTTGATTTGTGTGTGTGCAGAGTTCAGTGATCGGACTATGTGAAGAAAGGCTATAAGCTTTATTATGTTAGTCCAAATTCAACATGCTTGCAGTTTTGACACATCTATGTTGATCAGTAGAACTGTAGAGTACCAGTATACAGATGAGAGACAGAAAGAAAAAGGGAGGGAGAGCACCTAAAGGTGACCCTGACTACTGGCATCACCACAGGGCTCCAATAAGCTGCTCCTCAACCTCTGCTCCACAAAGCACAAATCTGCAACTTTTAGCCTGCTGCTGTTGGTTTGATTATTGTTTATAGATACAGCCGAGAATTAAAGCATGGCCCGCAGGCAGCATAATTATTTACAGCTGAAAACTCATATCATTACCAGCATGCTCCTAATTGCCAGAAGTAATATCAATGTTAGTCGATTAAGCATTTTTTTTCATCTTCAGCTTCCATAATGTGCTCAGATTGTTTTCCCTCAGCATATGGGGTGACAGTTTATCTCAATACAGCTGTTCATCTGGCTTGACTTCTTTTTTATTTTTTTCATTGCTCATTTCAAAATATAATACTGTGGCTTCTTCAGACTGCAGCAATCGATTGCTCTGCTGTTTGTTGTTTGCTCACAAGGTCAAAGAAAACACAAGAGATTTTTTTCTTCATTGCTCAAACATAATTTATCACTGTAAAGATTTTCCCTAAATAGATATAGATGTGACTTACAGCAGAAAATGCACATTTTTTGAGTCATAGTGATTGATATCAAAGCTACAGACAGTCTAAAAGGGTGAAAAGCTACTTTTATTTAACTATCAAATGATTGATTAAAACAAATGTTTATTTGGCTTGGACCTCCTTCCCTCTCTTTTATGGACTTGTCAAAATATTTCATCCTGTATTTAAAGGCAAAAAGAAAGATGAGGCTATTAATAACATCGCCCATAAAGGAAAGAATACATAAGCCTTGAAGGCTACTTTATTATTCACATGTAGATTAGTCAAACATCACTATGGCTCCACCATGGCACTGGAAACCTATTTCTTGGATGTAAGCTCTGAAGTCTCACATTATCAGTTTCACTCTGTTAGTTTGTGCTAAAATTTTGAAAATCTTTTTTTTAAACAGGATAGGTCAAATTTTCAGTTTTGTGTACATCTTGCAATGCCAAGGTCGGTGGTGACGGAGGCGAATCCAGAAAGCAGACTCATAACGAATACTAAAAGGAAACCAAATTTTTATTAATCCAAAAAACAAAAGCTGACGAGGCAGCAAAACAAAACATATACTAAATCCAAATATACGGAGGGAGCGGACGAAACAAGACTCCAGAAACACAAATCAGGAAACACGGAACGAGGACAAAAGAACAATGATCCAACGGAGTAGTGGGAAAATAGACCGGGTTTTAAACACAGAGGATAATGGGGTAAGTGGGCGCAGGTGAATGATCATAATTACTGGCAGGTGGAGATGGGCGTGGCAGGTAAACAGATGACAAAACTGAGGAGAGGTAGATGAGAACAAACACAGACACGAGAGACAAAGACAGAAAGCACAAGAACCAAACTAACAAGATAACTGAATAGAATAAACAATAAACTCCAACTGAAACATGAAGACAACAAACTAAGAACAAAAACCCAAATCCTGACATGCACAGCAAATAGACTGTTGGCACAACACAATTCAAAATAAGTAATTTTATGAAACACACAAAAAAAGCTGCAACTCAGCCAATTTTACAGATATTGAGGTCATGTTTGGTGTGGTAGTAGCTGGAAGTCATCCCAGACACATAATCTTAGCGCCACACATACATCTTTGCCTAAAACTTTGACATTACCTGTCAAAATCCACACTGTCTGTCAGCAAACGTTCTCATGAACCGTTGGATGGAATTCAGTGAAACTCTCAGAAAGTAATCATTAACACCATTTGGAGTCAATCTAATTTAAGATGGACGCCACAGGTAATCGACCTTAGCCAACACAAAAATGAGTATGTGTTATATGTATACAGTTTTTAGAGTTTGTTTGTCTTACTTTCTCTTTCATCTCAAAGTTTAGAAAAGATGTGGATCGGCACATCACCGTTCTGCACAACGTTCCTTTCAGTAATGTCACATCTTGAGGAGTGAAACTGTCCTCACGCCAAACGATTGTGTTCAGAAAGGAGCTCATCAAAGGATCTCGTGCTTCTACAGTTAAAATTGTGCAGAGAAGTGGAATGATTGTTAAAAAGGGCAAAGCAAAGAGTGATTAAAAGTGGGCCTAGGGTCATCATTAGGACATGATTTCAGAGAAACTGAGAGAAAGGAAGAAGTGTTTGAGAAACGTCTTCCTGACCAACAAGAGACGTCTCACATGCCACTGCCTCCCCATGACAAGGCTTTATTACGTGCTTTCTGACAGACAGTGAGTCCGTCTCGATGAGCACGCTGATTAAAAGTTCAGGCATGAAACGCTTCAGGAAATTAGACAATTGTTGGAATTAAACTTTATGCTATGAACACATTTACTTTCTTTGCCATTTATTCTGAGACGCAGTGATGTCATTGTGCAATGAAGGTCTTCTGATCTGCTTTAAAGAGCAAGAGGCCACAGGCAGCGCTGTGTCAGTGGCTCAAAGGTCAGGTATGAACATCTAATGATACAGATTATAGTCTGGACAGAGTGGGTTAACTGGAAGATCACTGTGATGACACACTAGATGAAGAAATATAGAACAGTATGACAGATTTTTACGGTGTTTAAAGTTTTATAAGGTGCACACATTTGTATTTGAGTCTGAAAAAAAACTTTGACAACGTGACAAAGTCAACTGAATTTAGTTGCCGATCAGCTTAATTCTCTCTTAGCTTTGCTCACTGACGTTTTCTGCCAAATAAACACCAACAATTGATTAATCAAGAAATATTTTATTGAGCTGCAAAGTCAGAGACTTCCCAAAAATGACGTTTTGTCAAACCTGCAGATATTTCAAAAGATCTTTGCTGAATTGGATTAATATATCCTGCATGTTGTAGAGTTCTCAACATCAAAAACCTAAACTTTATCTGCAATCAGAAATTTGCATAAAAAACATAGGAAGAGTTTATTTTTCTAAAAAAACAAAGTTAGTAAACAAAGTCTCAACAAATGTCATAGATTGGTAACAAAATAAATTTAAAGTTTCTGTGTAATTGGGAAAAAAGTAAGAAGTTAAGTTAAAAAACCTTTGCAAAGATAATTAAAGAGATAAATGTAGCTAAAACGTTGGCTTTCAAGTATAAATCCTGTCGGGGTAAACATACCAGGAAAAAGTCCTGGTTTTACCAGCAGCTGATTGTTGATCTCTGAGGTCACTAGCTAACCAATACTTTAGTTTAAATGTCTTGGGGAATGTTTGAAATGTAAATGTCCATTGACCAACTCCATTCAGCTTGTCTTCGGTGGACATGCAACACCGAGCCTGAAGGCAGCAGCAAACTCATTGGACTATTCATAGACTCTGTGTCCTCTGCTTCTTGCCTTTTAAGTTTTTAAAGGGTATAATGTTCACTCTGTGAGTTTAACCTAGATCTCTTTTGAACTTTTAATGATCTATTTCCTACAGTTAATGATTCAACACTCAGTTTACTACTGTGCCAATGCACTGATTAACACACAGGCAAAGCAAGGGCACATTTAGATTAAAAAAGTTTAACGAGGTGAAACTGTATTTATGAATGTTTTCATCATAATGGATTCTGTGGGTGTTGAATATTCCAACGTTTATGTCTATGTACATTTATTTCTTTTTCAAATTATGTCAGCAGCAGACTACACACTGCATGCATCAGTGAGAGCAGCAGAAACTGAGTTACCTTCTGTTGAGAAATGTCCAGTTTAATACCTCATAGATGTCACTAAAGAGATAAAAAAATTATAAAATTATAATGAACTAATGCACTTGGGCTGATTATTTGAATCATTACAGTAAATAGGATTTTTTTTTAAGAGCATTAAAATATAAGCCTAACTTTCTCTTGTTGTAGCTGTACATCTAAAGATTTCTTTATGAAAGTTTTATTAAAATCTCTCCAGTGGTTGATTAGATATTTTGCTAATGAACAGTCAAACAAACATACCCTTTTGACAGCAGGCGGTTAATACGGCATTGAAGTAGGAGCATTATTTTGATAATAATTTCATAATAATTTAGCTTTATGTCTCTAATATACATCATTCACTATCAGTGTGTCAACTAACTGAGAGAAAGTTGTCATGAATTCAAATATTTTTGAGTTTGGTTTTGGCTTTGGTTCTTTGGTTTTCTGTTTTCAAAGGTTATGCTTTCTTGTTTTTGTTTGAGTTTCATTTTATTTTGTTATTTATTTATTTTGGTCCTTGTGTCTTTGTTTCTTGTCATCATTCACTTCTCCTCTGTTTATCTCGTCTTCCTACTACGTGCATCTTCACCTGTTCCTAATTGTAATCACTCACCTGTGTCCACTTCCCCTAATTACCCTCAGCTTTAAAACCTGCTCACTTTCTCCTCACTCTGGTTCATTGTTGCTTGTCGCTCATGCCCACTGCTTATTTCCTTGCTTGCCTTTTATTACCAGACTCTGAATTTCTGTTATTATTTGTATTTTTGCTGCCACATCAGCTTTTGTTTTCGTTTCTCTTATTTTTTAAAAGAAATTTTCGTTTTATATTGAGTCTGTGTTCTGGGTTCATCTCGTTCTCCACCATTCATGATAAAAGTGATCATAAACAAAATGATACAAGCTAACATTTTTCTCATTTATTGCATTATTCAGTGTTACTTGAGCTCCACAGTTCCCACTGAGTCCTGAAGTCACCTCAGTTAAACACAGCTGCTGTCAGAGTTGGAGGGCCAAATTTATGATAACAAACTATTGTGCCAATATTTAACTAATAAAATAATTCATCAAAATGTCTCCTATTTTTGTTGTAAATACAAATGAAGGAAGGTCACACCCCATCAATCAGCTGTTTGAAATCCACCGTCACTTGGCCTGTTCAGAGGAATGTATCACTCTGTTAGTTCCTTTCAATAAGATTAACTTTAATGCTCTTTAAACATTTTTTTCTTTTTTTTTACCAGCCAAGCACTCATTCATAACACGGAAAAAAAAAGAAAACGAAGCTCTGAGAGATTCTGTCCTGACATATGAAAGTGAAACGCAAAGTACATTTCAGTAAATCCTCCTGGCACACAAACACAGTCTGTAATCTCCCTCAACAGAAATTATGACACATAATTTGTTTGCATCAGGTTTTAGGGACTCAGAGTCACAACGCAGTGTTGGATTTAATAATGCAGTCTCTAAACCAGATAATCCTTGGACGTTGTTGGTTTGCTGTGAGATGAACAGCATTGATAGTTATTGAACTTTGTTTAACCGGAGATGAAAGCACAGAAAAGGCAGGAGGCAGAGCTGAAACTGTTCAGGTATGTTGTCAGACTGGCTCAGGCATTCATGTCCGTTTGCTTCCTGGTTTGCTGTTTCACACTTTAGCTCAGATTTTCAATGACAACTTAAAAAAAAATGTTATGTAACTATTTTTTTTTTTTGTAGTTGTGCCTCTTTGTTGACTTTATTTAAAAAAATGTTACATGAGAAGACATGATGAATGCACACTATCAGTGGTTAAAAGACGGTAATAAAGTGGTTTACAGTTTTATAGGTTGGCGGGAGATTGTGTAATTGTCCATGTCTCTGTTTGTGTGCTTTTTATTTTGTTAGCAAAATATATTGTGAACTAATGAACAGATTGTAATAAAACTCAAAAAGCAATCATTGGATGTAACTCTGCATCTGATTGAATTTTGAAGTAACTTTGATTCATCTCTCATGTACGCCACCACAGCTAATTGACCTTAGAAAATACAAATAAAGTCAGTTATTTTACAGATATTCAGCTAAAATTCGGTGTGGTAGTTGGACTGGGAAAGATTTCTGTTTAAAACTGAACTATGAACAATAAGAGACTGAAGTCAACAGTTGCCTGTCTGTTAGCAAAATATCTCAAGAAACATTGAACTGATTTAGAAAGTAATATACAACTGAATAAGTTTTGGAGTAAAGTAATTAGCGAACACACAAATGACTCTAGCTCAGTCAGTTTGACAGATTCTGAGCTACAGTTTGCTATGCTAGTTGCTGATAGTCATGTCCGATACTCTGAGCTAACAGATTGTGCAAGATTTTTTTGAAAACGTTGGTATGCAAGGCTGTGGGTGTTATGTATTCTTCAAGGAATGCTGGTTTCATTTGGAAGGATTTTTATCTTGTAATTTAAATTTATATTGACTGAAATCGCCTAAACTTCAAAAGCCACTTCAAATGAGCAACACAGAGGTTCCTTTGCAGCCTAATCCTTAACATATGGCATTCAACCAAGATCTTTCTCTTGGATTTTTTTTGTCATTGCGAACTGTTTTTCTCAGTAAATTAAAATTTGCAACTAAAAACAACACTGTCAAAGCTAAGGGCAGTCCCAGCACCGATCTCTCTCATTAGCAAACGTTAGACATGGACCTGTGTGGCACAAATCTAAGAGCTCAATATCTCTAAGCACATGAAGTTATAAAGAAGACAGAAGCAAGCATCCTCTCTTGTATAAAAGTCATATATCGCTTGCAGGCACTAAAACACAAAAGAAGTTGAGTCGAGAACATATTATGAAACAAGATTGGAGAGTGGCAAATTGGTAATTAGCCTCTACGTTGCAAATGAGCATTACAGTCTTGCTTATGACTTTCCTCTCTGGTCCCCAAAGCCTCTTCTATTAATTTAGCTCTGAGGGGCCATCCATAAACAGGCTGAATAAGCTGTTAGCCTAAATGACGAGTGCAAATGAAGGGCTGGCTAAATATGCTGAAGGTAACACAGATAACGAAACATCCAATACACAAATTACAGCGAGCAGAGGGAAGAAGCTATAGGAGGATATTCACTGTGTAACTTCATAGAAAATGTCTTGTAAAAGACTTTTAATTGTTTACTTTGTTTCTGTAAATGTGAATATAATAAAATAAATGTTCATACAAAAGAATATGTTGTTTTAAAGGCTATCTAGGACTACTGGTTAAAACTTTAAGATATTATAATTAAAATGTTGGAAAAAGCTGCTTTATTTCTCCATTTTTTGGGGGATGTAGGAGGAGGGTGAAGTGCAAAGAACCTTACAAATGTAAATCTTTTTCCCATAGAAATATTTCATTTTCACAACCGTTACAATGCCTAGTTTAATGTATTTAAATATATTGCATTAATGATTATTGTTGATCTTCTACAACAAGCGCATATCCATCAAATGTGTTTCTGTTGGAGGGTGTTATGAGTGTGTGTGTGGTTTGTATGACC
Organism: Kryptolebias marmoratus; assembly: GCF_001649575.2. Taxonomy (NCBI): domain Eukaryota; kingdom Metazoa; phylum Chordata; class Actinopteri; order Cyprinodontiformes; family Rivulidae; genus Kryptolebias; species Kryptolebias marmoratus. The sequence goes on along the minus strand of NC_051450.1, from coordinate 20,459,542 downwards.
CTATACACTCAAATGAATATCATAAAGCCAAATATATGCAGTGTATCACACATTAGGAGTTAATGTTGTTTATTTGAATATGAACATAAAAATATGATATATATTTTGGGCAAACAATTTATATAAAGCTGCAATCATAACCTCATCCTAATCTGCTCACTTTAGCTGTAAAATTTTGAACACAGATATACATGAACAATGTTGATTTATGTACCAGATTTGCTAAACTTGGAATTTAAACAATTTTAGCACTAAGGACATTGGGTTTTATTCATCTTTTATTAATTCTATAACTATATGTAACCCCAATTCCAAAAAAAAAGTTGTGAATTGCTGTAAAATGGAAAAAAAATAAAATAAACTTGTCATGAATTCAGGTGTTTTTGTTTTGGATTTGTTTTCTGGGGTTCTGTTTTCTTTTCTCTTTCCTTTTTATGTTTGGGTTTATTGTTTCTTGTCATACTCCACTTGTCTCCAGTCAGCTCTCGTCTTCCTGCCACGCTCATCTCCACCTGCCCGCAATTGTAATCACTCACCTGTGCCCACTTCTCATAATCATCCTCAGTTTTAAAACCTGGTCACTTTCTCCACTTCCCCGTTGGTTCATTGTCTCTGGTATGTCTCTTGTCTTCTAGTTCCCTTGCTTTGCCTCGCCTCGCCTATTTGTTGTGTTTATATTTTGGATTTTTGCTGCCACGTCAGCCTTTGCTTTTTGGTTATCTTTTATTTTAATAAATTAGTAGACACACAGAGTTTAAATTCTGTGAATTGTTTCAGGCGTATGAATATTGTTTTATAATGTCAACTTAACATACAACCTCTAAAGATGTCTAAATTGTAAATAGATGTTGTATAATCAATCTTACAATCTAAAATGTATTCTTAATTGCAAAACAATGATCATTTTTATGAAAGAAATGTTCTTGTACTTGACAGTAAACTGATAAACTCATTTTTTTCTGTACCTACCTTCTTGGCACAGTATAGCCGCCTGATATGACATCATTTGTCACGTATGGTGCTCTGTGCCCCCAGCTCTAATTGAAATTGTTTCAAACTCTTGGAAGTCTTCTTTCCCTTATGAGGTCACCATCCTGCCTCCAAATTCATTCAGCCCTCTGGTCGTCTTGCACAAGAACAAGTACAGCCCATTACTACCAAATGAAAAGGAAGTGAGACAGAAACTTCCAAATTAATTTACAGTAGAACACACCTCACAGGTAACTAACTCCAGCTTAATGTCATTAGTACAGAAACCATAAATGGCTGTAATTGAGAAAAGGCCTACAGCATACAAGGATAACAAATGGCCAGTTAATGAAAGCAGTGAAGCTCTTAACTATTCAGATTGATGTGAGGAGGAGAGATGTCTAACTTCTTTGACATGGCAAATACAGTACACCTCCATGTGGATCACTGCCGCCCAGTGCTCGCCCTCCCGTAGGCACGGCACTTATTTTCAGATGAGCCAGCCATTAGCTCTAAGTGGTCTTTACCCCCAAATTCTGCCATTTTACAAATTAGCCAATTTTCAACATTAGATGTTAGCCAGTGGCTCGGGTCAAAAGGTCAGCTGTGGTAAATATGAGGTGCAAGCCTGCAGTGAAGCGGACTATTAAGAGCTCCTTAAAGTGAATTCAACACATCTTAGCAAATTAAAGGTGTTGGCTATTAAAAATCAGAGAAATGTCATTATTTAGAATGCTGAGGGTATTTTACTGTAACATCTCTGTGCTCTGTTTTGGCATCAGCTATCAGATCAGAAGCCTTTCTGTCCCTGCTGTGGCCTACATTGTGGCCTAAATGGCTTCTCCTCAGTTTAATGCAACAGACAAAACAGCATTAGACGTTTGCTCTGCATCCGTAGTGAGCAGAAAGGCTTGTCAGCCCTGTAAAATAGACTGGAAATAGGGAGAGGAAGAAAAAAGAGAGCGAGAGCACTCTTGCATCCACTGCTCTTCCACTCCATCGAGTTTGCACCGGGGCAGACGGACATATGGGTGATGCTACATTCTTTAAAGGGAGTGAAGCAAATTCCTGACCCACCCTTCCCACCCCCCGTTTCAGTCTCCCGCCTCATCGCTTGCAAATTGCCCATCCGAATGTCAGCCCTCCTCTTTATCAAACACTGTCTGCCAATCCGTGGGACAATGACAAGAAAAAGGCCAGAAATGCTGCTTGTATTAGCAGTCAGCGCTTTGAACATGGGGTCACACACTCAGACACATGGTCAGAAAATCAATATAGCTTTGCATGGACCTGACCCACATACAGAGAGGCCACTGGCTGCCCTGCCAAGGCTGATTCATTATTATGAAACCATGTATTGGGGAAATGTGTCCCTAAATATGGATATTTTGTTGTTGTTTTTTTTTATTTATGAGCAAGCACAAGAGAAAACATGCCTGCATACAGTGAGTGCTCATTTATACAGGAAGGACATGTACATTGTTTGTTTGTTTTTGTGTGTTTATGTATGTGTGTATTTTAAAGTCAGAATACTGGGGCAGAGTGGGTGTTGAGTTCACACAAGCCCTTCCTGCTGCCTGACTTCACTGTCACTGATTGCAAGCGACGCAGAGCTAATAAAAGAGCAAAGCTCACTGTCAGCAGTGATTAGGCGGGCTTCACAGACAAGACAAAGAGAGGTGTGAGCACAGCGGCATTAGATACGGTCATTAAACAACTTGAGCCGAGGTTTTCAGACTAACCTGTTCTATTAAAGAGGAGGAGGGCAGAACAGTGTAGGACTGTTTGCTATCATAAGACATGTATATAATAAATATAGCATCAAATAAAATAGTACAAATGATGATTTTTATCATTTGATCAGGAGCTGCAGTAAAGATTTCAGTTGTGTGGGTGTTTCTGGCTGAAGTTCTCCGTTTCCTTTTTTTTTTCATACTCCCATGCTTGCAGTTTGTTTCCTGCTTGTTTAGCTGGCTACCTGTAGATCCACTGACAAGCAGGTAGGACATTTCTTCTCTTTGGCTCAGTGGCTTTGTAGAAAGTTGCCAGAGAACATGAAAGCCTAAAAATTAGTTTGTGGATGACAACAAATAGGCATAGCAGGAAAAAAGATAATTGTTTGGCTAAAGCAAAATAATTTAGGGGGGTAAACAGTAACAACACATGAACATATAATTATATATATATATATATATATATATATATATATATATATATATATATATATATATATATATATATATAATGGTATCTTTGCTTTATTTCAGCAATGAAAATCTGTTTTATTGTGAAAGGCATTTTTGACAAATCACCCACATGCCAAAGTCTTGTTTCGTATTTTTACCACCTGAAGGCAAAGGTGGAGCGATAATGTTTTTGTCAATGTCTGTTCATGTTTGTTTGTACTGTCAGCAAAATGTCTCGTGAATCACTGAATTAAATTTAATTAAAACTTTCAGGAAGTGATCATTAGGCTGACATTTCCAACCAATTAACTTTTGGAGTCAACTCAGGTGAAAATGGATACCACAGATAAGTGACCTCAGAAAACACAAAAAATGACTATAACCTAGCTAATTTATATATGTTGAGCTCAAATCAGTTATTATGTCATCCCCTAATAAAAACACACAAAAAAAGAATTGACTTTTGTCAGATTAAATGACTTTTTTTTTTTTTTTCAGCACCTAAAAAGGTAAAATAGGAAGTCGTAATAAATGGATGAAGAGAGGCTGCAGTGGACGGATGGACGTAATTAAAGGTGACCTGAAAGCCCAGACAGGAGGCAGTAAAAACAGCAGTTAGAAGAGCATGTGTGACTTAGAAAAACATGTACAAGGTTTGTAGATGAACATCTTTCATCAGTGAGTGATGTACAATTACTGAAAATAATCCTGGTACACATTTTCTGCAACAATTTGACCTACTTTAAACTCTTTAAGGAAAGCTACTAATGCTGGAAAAATGAATTAAGGTCATTCAAATAACTTGTACTACATTTTAAAGACTGCATATGAATAAACTGGCATTAAATGTTAGCATTTTTCTTGCCCCGCAAGCAATTTTGTTCCATTAAAATAAAATAAATGCATACTTCTAAAATTTAGATTGATCTATTCTGCTGCTAGATTCAGATACAGATGTAAAATTTATTTTTAATTTTGATCAAAGATTAACAAAAAGCCCTGCACAGAGACGTTGTGAAATCTTTGTGCTGCATGCATAAAAAATCAGAGGTTTTACTCTCTTCTGAGTAACTATGAATTTCAAGTTGTTTTTATTCCCTTTTCCTTTTCAATTGACTAGCATACCCTGACATAGCTGTTCTTTAGTTATTTATTTGTTTTTTTTTTTAATTATAGATTTATTTTTGCCTCCCACAAACTGCACTTGTATGCAGATGAGGCCATACAAACGAAATCCCTCACAAAACACATTGCAAAATGCACCTGCTTTGGCTGCAAACAAACTTACAAACACACACTCTCTGTCTTAAATAAAAACAAAACACACAGTTGTGACTCAGAAGAACAGACATGCTCACACACGCACAAACCCAAAGCATGTTTTTTTTTTCAGCTCGTCAGAAATGATTGCCAAGTATAGCAGGGATATCCCACAAGCCCTGTAGCCAAGAGACTGATGCTGCTAACTGAATAGAAACTTTCTGTGTGAGTGTTTGTGTGTGGATGCAGCTAAAAACCAAGACAGGAATAGATTTGTGTGCATGGTTTTTAAAGCTACATCAGACTTTTGCACCGTGTCTGATTTTCGTACATGATTGTGTGCTGAATTATTCCTCTGTGCTCTAGTTTTGCAGATTTTTCTCTTGTGTTGTATTCAGTGGTTGGAAATTAATGTGCTGTGGGTGTGGGTCATGTCTGTCCCTGCCATTAACCTCCTTTTGAAGGTCTTATTGCTCCCCTTTTCCTCTGCAGGTCACCCTCCCTGTGAAAGGGTTGGAAGTCTGCCCCCTGAGTCCGGCCTCCCTGAAAGTCCCCACCAACAAGCTCTGAAGGAGGAGTCTGACTTTTGCTTTATTACTATCAATGTGACAAAGATGGAAACATGGCTGCAAACTATTGTTTTGTGCTTTGTTAAAACAAGACTGTGGGATGGGAGAACCATTTTTTCCCCACTTAAGACAAACGTCTCAACATTTATCAATTCTCCAGCAGCTGAGGAGAGTCCTGAGTTCCCTGAATGATAAATTGTCCGAATGTGTAAAGCAGTAAATCTTCTCACACAGAGTTTATTAAAAGCAAAAGTTCTTGTTGCTTTTCTTCCTCTGCCTGTGTTTCTTATAGCGTTGGTCCTGCCTTTTTAATTGAACTTCAACTGTTTCACATGGTGCTGTCAGTGTGCACAGTTTGCACAATCTGGACTGCATGTGGAACTGGAAGTGTGTGTGTGTGGGTGTGTGTGTGTGTGTGTGTGTGTGTGGTGGGGTCAGCTGGGGCTGTAACCCCTTCTTGTGGTGTCTGAAGAAAATTGTAACTTGAGTCAAAGGTAACTTTACACAAACCACAGCAAAGAAAATAACATTTCTCGTAAATGGAGATGCTAACATATTAGGGTTTTAAATGGTCGTCATATTTCACTGATCCTTTCACCATCTACACACCTGGAAGAGCACTACAAATCAGTTCAGCTAAGTGTTCCTAGATACAGATTAAAAAATAAAGATGACCGGGCTTTTACAGCGACCACTTCAAACTTGTGAAACAATTTCCTTTTCAACATGAGCAGATCTCAGACTGCAGACACGTGAAAATCCCTGATTAAGATCCATCTTTTTAATCTGGCTTTTGATTTAAACGGAGCATAAATTTTTAACTTTGATGGACTTGCTGCCTGTCCAGGGTGTACTCCACCTCTTGCACAATGATGGCTGAAATGATGACAGTGTCTAGGATTGTTTATGATGCATTTATTGATTTTGCCATGTGGCAGCCATTAGGGCAGATAATTACTGTATAGTATGTTATTTAGTTTCACTGTTGTGTTACAGGCGGCATGACAGTGCAGTGGTGAGACCTGTTGCCTCCCAGTGAGAAGGTTGTGAGATCACCTCCTGGCCCGGGGCCTTTCTGGGTGGGGTTTGCATGTTCTCCCCCTGTACTAGTGGGTTTTCATTTGTGTAGTCTGGTCATGTTAGGTTATTTGGTCACTCTAAACCAGGGGTGTCAAACTCCAGGCCTCGAGGCCCGCTGTCCTGGAGGTTTTAGGTGTTTCTGCTCCAATGCACCTGATTCAAATGGTTTAATCACCTCCTCACCAAATCATCAAGTTCTCCAGAAGCATGGCAACAAGTCATCCATTTAAACCAGGTGTTTTAAAGCAAGAACATCTAAAGCATGCAGGAGAGCGGCCCCCGAGGAATGGAGTTTGACACCCCTGCTTTAAACTGCTCCTAGGTGTGGGTGAGAGTGTGAATGGTTGTTTATCTCTGTGGAGATATTTTTGTACTAGCATTTATCTTACATATTATACCCCCCACTTTAAGAATATTCAACAGATTCTTAAAAATGCACATTTCTGCTCCGTTACTGGTAGCTAGTTCAATCATGAGAGAACCACTCTTTTATGTGTCTAGGAAACAGAAAATGTGTTGAGGCTAGATTGAAATGTAAGATTTATGCACAGTAAATGTGTACGTTAGTGTGTGAGAAAATTAGACTGAAAGTGAGCCAGAGAGAAAATATGATCAAGGAAAAAGAAAGCATAATTACTTTCTTTTTTTTTTATGCACCAGTAGTTATTCATATATGAATCTGATTTATCAAAGCTTGCAGGAAAAGACAGTGTGGGAATAAGAGATTAACTTATCAAACATTAGGAAATATGTAACTGAGCTGTCAACAATAAATGATCAACTACTTTAGATGGGAATACATTTGTACTTTTTCAGAACAGCCAAAAAAGAACTTTTTCTTTCATCTGTAAATTATTACCTTATAACTTTTCAAAGTCAAGTTCAGCAACCCAATGATCAATTTTTATATCTGGAGTCTAGCATTGACAAAATCTGGTCAATACATCACAATGCAACTGATGCGCTCCACATACACACACAAGCAGGCATAATTTACTCAGAATCTCTGAAACATTGCTAACATTCCCGTTTTTTCCCTTTTCCACATGCTCAGCAAATCAATACAATTATCTTTTGTTCTTGAGATGTTTTTTTTTTTCTTCTTTCCCCAATAAAAATCGAAATGTATTTTTATATGCCTAACACACAGCGGCAAAATGTTCAATGACAACACGGCATCTGGGGAATGAGGGGAATCTTCGTCCCAGCAAACAAATGCACGCATGTTATTTTCTGCTCCTGCAAGATCAGATATTTGGGGCAAGGTGTTCGCAGTTTCCTTGTGGGTCTCTCGGGGGAGTCATGTTTTGTGCTTCGTCTTCAGTCTGAGATAAATGAAAACCTTTTGACTTTCCCTCCAAGGAGAGAGTGTGAGCGGGGAGGAACTGTGAGCTATGCTGAGCAGAATGCACGATGCCTCCAACGACGAGAGAGAAAGGAGAAAAAAAAGAGAAGGGAAAACATTAATAAAACAATTTCAGCTCATTGTTATACAGTTCAGCTTTCTATTTTTATTTAGCGCTGAAGAACCTGCATGTCACTTGAGGTGCGAATGATTAGACATAGCAGCTCTTTCACCAGTGGCATATTGTTGCATGTTTTGCCATTACTCAATGTCACTTTTTTATGACATTCCATAATGTCACATATTTGCCTGTTGAAATAAGCATAATAGCAGATGCATATTGTCACTTTTTTTTCTTTCAGACTTGAAACTACGGTTTTTCATTCATATTATTGACTTTGCCAGCAATATTTCTTATAGCAATATAGGAAATATGTATATATTTGTGTTCAAATAACAAAATGGATTATTTTAGCACCAGGAGTTTTGATTTTATTCTGCATTTACAGCAGCCAAAAGTTTAGAAATATGTCAAAATGAATGTTTGTCTCTGTCTGAACTTTTCATCTTTCAATGATCCACCAACAGCCTTGATGTAATGGAACAAATAATTAGTATCAACTGGCCACTAAAACACGAGCGGTAAATTCTTAAATTCTTGTAGTAACTGGAACAATGGTGGTTCAAAGCTTGTGTTTGAGACACCTCTAAGGGGCTGTCCATACGGCAATGTTTTCTGTGAATACACAAAGCTTTTTTTTATTGTTTTAGCCTTGCATCTACATGAAAAGGGCATTTTAGGAGCCCCAAAACACAATTTTTCAAAAGTGTTCAAAAGCATTTTAAATTGCCATCTTTGAAAATGATGTCATAGCTCACCTGTAATCTAGCCTATGACTCAAAGGTATCCTCTCCTTCTTGATCTGTTTACATTTTGCAGCGATGCAGTGCCACATATAGGCCTGGCATAGTTATTACAGCATATTTGGTTGTTTCTGGTCTTGTAGTGTGGATGAGGACATTTCTGAAATCAGCTAAATAAACTGGAGAAATTTTGTTTTCATGTGAATAAGGCCTAAGTTGATTCTGTAAGGAAACCCACCAAAGTGATGACATTTTTAATGTTTCCTCCAAAAACAAAAATATAAATAGAAGTTGTGAATGTCACTGCAGTGTTTTTTTAAATTTTGTTAAATAGTGTAGCACAGATTATTTTGTTTACGCTGCAATCCAGTGTCTTAAAATCTAGTTTACAGACACTGTTGGTGCTGGAGAAGTCCCTTTTCAATGACTGGTAAATGTTGCGAAATGCTTTAATTATATCAACTCCATTGTATCATACTGCATTTCATTTTGTACATCAAAGTTTCTTGTGGTCATTCTTTGTCTTTGCTATTCAAATAAATAGTTCATATCAGACAAATTTAGAGCGCAAGATAATCTTACAAATATTTATATTACATTGTTTAACAGTCACACAATTAACTATTTCTTTTATCCATAGAATTAACTACATTTGCTCATTTGATGAAAAAGATTCTGACTATGGAGAATATTTCATGGCAGACTGAACCAAAATACCATGAAACCAACATGACTTTTAAAGAAAACTTGCAGTTATTGTTCAGGCAGGGTTCAGCATTAGTTTTGGTGAAGAGATATCCTCCAGAGCACTGCAAAATACAACCACAACTCTAGTTGGGCGTAAGTATTTACAAGCAAACACACAAAGGCATAAACACACTTTTATATACTGTTAGACTTGCTGCAGTGCTGCCGCTGTGTGCACTAAACCCCAAACAAGAATTATTAAGACAATCATACACTGTTCATCACTCGCAGTAAATGAAGACATTTCAAACTGTGGTAAAAAGGCAAAAGGCTAGGACATTTATTTTCTCCATTGCATAAAGGCTGAGAAATGAGAGGAATGAGCAACGGCCCCCTCCATCATCATCATCAAAGTCCCTAACCACATGTTGAGGAGAGAGAAATTGTTTAAACTTATTCAACTGGAGGTGTACGTTCAACTTAAGGCAGGGCAAAAACAGCATTAAAAAAGCTCAATGTTCCCCAGTAATCCAATCGCATCACACCAGTCCCTAAATCTTTGTCAAGGAAATGCAATTGTTATAATGCATTTATTGAAACTTGGGCAAGGTTTTATTTAATCTCGCCTTGCTCTAACAGCAGTGGCGGTAGATGAGAAAAACACACAATCTTTCATCACACCATCATCCTTGGGAAATCCAATTTATTGCTGTTGCTTTCGCCCCGGCGCACACCAAACGGGTGATTGCTACACAGTAAAGCTAAGAACATGTTGTAAACTGTGCTCATGTGTGTTGATTGTGTCTTTCCCCTCATGTGTTGTACCGTGTGACATGGCAGTTTTATTTTTCAGGTGATTATAACAGCCTTTTTTTAATTTATTTTTTGGTAAAGGGTTCCGACTTGGGAAGTGTATTCAGATTCAAACATGAATTATTAATAAACAAAGATTTAATTGTGTGCCACTTTTATCAGATTTCAAAGGGAATTTTTTTGGTCACTTTCAGTCCTGATAGCAGGAATTGTAAGTTCAAGTGTGGCACAAAATGACAAAAAACTTTCTTAAGTCACTTGAAATCCACAGTAAAGGTATCAATTGTGTAAAATATTAATAACAAAACAGCAAAAAAACAGTGAAAAATACATTAACACAATTTTATTAACTTTAACAACCAATTACAAGTGTTGCTTCTTTATTCTAAGGGATCTTACAGGAGTCATAACAATGTCATGACCCACGGCCAAAATGCAAAGATGGAAAATTATGTTAACTCGTCAACTAATCATTGACTCTACATCTAAAATTGATTAACAGTTGGAATCAATTCAGTTCAAGATGGCCACCACAGCTAACTAACATTAGCCAGCTGAGTATTTTACAAATACAGAGCTAGCATTTGATGAGACAGTATCCAAGAGTTTTTTACTTGAAGTACTTTGAGCATGAAATCTTGTGATATTGATGAGATTGGTGATTAATGAAGTATTATTTGAACATTGGTGTACTTACAAGGGATAAATGTTTGCTAATTAACGTTCCAGGACAAGCAGTTTCACATCAGCACTCACCACACCCCGGCAATGGAAAGTCTAGTTACTACTTGTGCGTGCATGTGTGTGGTTTTATAAATTAAATGCTGACTGCTCCTCACTTCTCCACCTGCCATAACTGGCATCTTTCTCTCTCTTTTTCTCTCTCTCTCTCTCTCTCTCTCTGTGTGTCTTTCTCTCTCTCTCATAAATTTTGACAGATGTTACAGATTAGTCAGTGTTTCACTCTGGCTCTGGTCTTGAGTCAAATGCCATCACCCCAAGCCACCTCTTGGTAACCATAAAGGCTTGAGGTTAACCAAATGAAGGAGGGCAACAAAATATAGTTGGGGCTTTTATTTGCAGATGGGAAACCTTATTGGTCGTAAACATGAGAGGCTCTAATCCAGCTGTGTTTCAAGCCATTACTGCAGTGTAGCCTCAGAGGAAAAGAATTTTCCTCCAACATTTCAGCCAGTTGTGTTCTGCTCAGCACTTTAAACATGGTTGACAATATGTTGACAACTAAAAGTGGCAGTTGGCAACTCTTCCCATTAGTGAACTGATGACTAAGTGTGACTGCGTTACATTGTTTGCACAGAGTTCCACACAAATAGTCATGAACGTATTGACTTAAAACACATAATAAACATCTTTTTGTTTCTCCATTACATGTAATGAACAAGCATGTTGTCATAAAGCAGATGTGACTCGTATGATATATTTAAAAAAGAGACTACTAAAAAATTAAATCTAACTTATATGATGCCATTAAATGAGTCAAGCCCACCACTGATGTTAGAGTTCACTTTACGAGTGTATTTTTGTATGTTTGTTCGCACGTGTTATAGTTGTTTGCATGTTTTTGGCCATTTGCATGTGGTATTTAAGCTGTGGTGTATTTCTCTCTTTTGCCCATTGTTTTTATTAGTATCTCTTTAATCTGTTTGTCTCGAAAGATAGATTATATCAGATTTTAATATATTACAAGTATTTCAGAAGAACTTTTGCCAAAACTCAAAGCTATCACAGTTACAATCACAGATGCACAAAGCTAACAGATTGTCTTTGACAATGAGCCATTCTGAGCTGATATTTGCAAGGGAAATTTTAACATGTACCCTATATCTATTATTCCTGGAACTCCTGCATTATGAAACTGTAGAGCGGCATAAACTGGGTGACATAAACACAATTGAGAAACATCTCTCTTTCAGGGAAGTCCAACTTGCTCATGCACGCATGCAAACACAGAGACAAGAGTCAACCAACTGTTGGACAAGGTTATCGGCAATAAAAATATACATAAAAATTTGATGTAGCTCAAACTCAAACATTTAAAACACACAAACACAAAATTAGACCACACCATGATGCTTTTTTTCCACTTTTTGTTTGTATGGCGGTTTAGCGTTGATTGCAAAACAGGTTCAGGGCAAATTGAGAAGGTGATAACTTTTTTGTGTAACGATGCATATTTGCCCAATTGCATCAATGTCCATGTACGAGTAGCGGTATTTTTCTGGTAAGTGTGTGTGTCTTCCTCAGTGTGTGTGCAGCATTAAGGTGCTTCAGATGTTCTGGAAGCTTGGGCCCTCTGGCTTCAGCCAGCTGGAGTTCTCCAAATTAGCCTTGCACTTCATTATGCAGCTCCTGTCTCCTGCTTTTCCCTCACCCCCAACTCGTTCTCTTCCTTCACGCTTAGCCCATGATTTTTTTCTTTGGCTGAATTTTTCTCACCTTTCAAAAAAATCCTGTTCAGTTATTTTCCTTATTTCTCTTCTTACAGTAGCTCACGTCTTTTAATTTACCTCCCCTTTTTGCACTTTATTCTAACCTTAGACTGACAAAGCAATAAAATCTCTTCACCGTTTTCTGCTGTTGCCCTGCCACCTTTTCTCCCCCTTCCCATAAATCCATCTCTCTATCTTCATCCCTTCATCACACTCCTTTCTCTCCAAAACCTCCCCCTCATTTTCGCTCCTACTCCCCTCTGTTTCAGATATTTAGCTCCAGGTGAAACAGTGAGCCAACCCTTGTGCTGTTTCGGTCGGTAAAGCTTTTGTCCTCTTCATTGTAATTGCATCGAAGCTCAATGCAGAATGTGTGTTTCTGTGTGTGTGTGTCTGCAAATGCATGTACTATACGTGCATGTGTGAGACGAAGCAGCTGGTGTGAGGGGTACCGAGTTGTTTGTGTGTGTGAGAGCGCGATTGTTTATGTGGGTCCATTGCTTTTCATCTGTTGCCCATGGTGCAATCCACAACTCAAATCCCAACCGACTTTTCAGTACCTACATACACCCGTGCGCGCACACACACACAAATATGCAAACATACACACTCACAGCCCTGAAGTGTGGTTGTTAGCAGGTGTGTATTGTTTATGTTAACATTAGCAGAGTTAGCCTACTGTAGAAGCCATGCCCCCCAGTGTGTCTCTCATTCTCAATAGAAATCATTGATTTCACTTTATTTTAGGCCTGTAGGGAGGGCAACACACACACACATTTATATACACACACACAGTCACACACTGGGGGACCTGAGGGAGGGCCAGTAACTGAGCCACCAGCCAAGGGAGCTGGACCAATTACATTGTTAGGATAAATGTAGCGCTAGCTATGCATGGATTGTGGTACTTAACAGCTCCTGTGAAAAAGAAAATTCCTCCCTTCTTCCCTTTCCTTGTCTTCTCCTCTCTCCCGTTCGCCTGAGTGTTTTTAAATGGAGGGGAATTCAAAAACAGATTTATGGGTCAGTTAAATATAGTAGGCAAAACTGATTCCCTAACCAGTCGCCCCTCCTCAGTAACTCCCTCTTTCCATCCCTCCCGTGTCTCACAACCATCCTTCCATCCCCCAGTTTTTGTCTCCATTTCCCTCCCTTTGGTCTTTTATAAAATGATATATCTCTTAAAAAGGATGGAACCGTTCCCCCAGTGGAACGCTCAAACAGAAATTGACAATCCAGGCCTTGTAGTTTAATAGGCACCCTGTATCACTCTCTAAACCCCCCTCCCCACCACTACTTTCTTTCTTTCTTTTTTCTGTCTCTCTTTCTTTCCCCATCCTCCTCCTCCTCTCCTCTTTTTCTCTTGTCTCTTGTTCTCCTGACCAGCAAGGGCTTATTAAATGAAGCCTTAACTAAATCTGAGCTAATGAATTATTCTAACACCTACGATGTGATTATTGTAATTAATGGACCGACGTACCTACCTTCACACCGTGTTTCCAAAATGAACATCTTGCTCAGGCCTAATGTGTTTCTTCTTGACAAGGATTTAAAGCTTCCTCTGTGTGTCATCCCTTCAACTAACAACACCTAATGCATTATGGGGAAAAAAATCTGTGTCTGACATTCATTTTTTTCTATCAGAAGATAAAATATCCCCATGATTATTCAATTTATGGTTTTAATAAAGCCAGTGTGCTAAAATTAGCTTCTAAAGAATTAGCATGAGCTTACTTGACACTTTTAAATGTTGATGCCATTTTATGAGGAGATGGTGACTTTTTCATTTTGTCAACAGGCTTAAATGCATTTGAGAAAATTCAGGGTATGTTTGTATTTTGATGTTTCAGAATGTTTGCTGCACAATCTATTTTGAATATGTTTTTGCTGTTTTTGCTTAAAAAAAAAAATCTTCCTCAGAGGAGGCAGCAATTACACAAAAAATGTGTTTACCTCACCACACTGAGAGTTGTAAATGCAACGGTTTGCAGGTTTTCAGCAGCATGCACAGAGGTGCGAATCTTTCCTCCTCACCACATGCTAGCCTCAAGCACGATACACACACATTTTGCTCATGCACACCCTCAGAGACACACATACAAACTCTCCCCTCTGCTTTCTGCTAATCCTGTGCACTAGCACAATCCACTTTAAGGGCTGTGCTACAACAACCTGCGCCAACCAGGCCACTAGTCCCCCCCCTCCTCCAACACACAATCACAGTTCCAGGCCATGCTTGGGATTTTGCTCCAGCAGAAACTACACAGATCAGCACTGTTCAAAGTTCTAGTAGCATACAGGCAGATAATTTGACAAAAAATAAATAAACCTTCTTGGTGTCGGCACTAGATCACAAACTTCGGCCAAGTCTTTCATCCTCAAGCCAACGTGTATGAGGCAAACATTAAGGATGCTTTGATTTTTTTTTTTACACATTTAAGAAGATTCTGTCATGTCTAATCCAGTTTCTCAGCCAAATTTCCCTCCAAGCTGGCAATTATGGTTGTTATTGCTGTTGTTTCAGACCCTGCTTCAAGTGTAATACCATTCCTGTTAAACTGACATTAAACAGCAGAAGTTAACAGTTATCCTGAGTAAAGTCATCTAAGGTAGATCTAATTTAGAGTCATTCATTTTTTTCAATCATGTCCATGTGCAGTACTATAAAGACATCAGTGAAATAAAGTTGTTGCGTTGTACATCTTGTGGTACTGATTTCAAGTTAACTTACAAATGTTCCACTTAAGCTTTTTTTAAAGGTTTAACTGTGAATATTAATTAGTTTCGTTTTCTATATAATTTATTTTCTGCAAGTGCATGCTATGTGCAGCATATGCATGCATCTGTCACATATTAAGTGACAGTATGCAGACAGTACTTTCATAACGAAGACAACAAGACGTGGTTCTGGCCTGACTGGGTTGCCAGTTTTGTGGACAAACTGTGAAAGTATGACCACTGTTTGAGAGGAGAAAAAAACTCCTTTGCTTACCTTATTGGTAAAAAGTTATGCAAATTCAGGCCTATAAAATGCTTTCCACAAAACTTTAACCTTTTGGTAACATAACCTCAGAGTTTTCTCATTAATACATTTGTGTTTCTTCTGTCTCTTCATGTTTGAGTCACCATTGTTCGATCTTTTTACAATTTATTGCTGCTTTAAATGATTTTGCATATTGTTGTTTTTTGCTGTTGGTTTGCTTGTTTGTCACTTTTGTTTTCTTTTGAAACAAGACACTTTGTGCCACACATGGTTGTATAAAAGATGCTTTATAAATAAAGTTTGATTTGGTTTAAATTCATTTATTATAAGGCATACATTATGTACTTACCAAAATCTTGACTGTTTTTAGAAATAGAATAATAATTTACCATTCAGTGTATTTCTGAATCATTTGTTGTCAGTTTAAGATATATTTCAGTCTGTTTTTCTTTTAATATATCACAAATAAAATAAACAGTCAATGAAACAGAATTTAGCAATGAGAGTCTAAAAACCACAGAGTAAAACAATCAATATTTTAGACAACAAACCTAAGGAAGCAATTGTATCAACTTGTAGAGTCGTATTTGATAACTTATTCATACAAATACATTTTATATTTGCAAATGGACTTGAATTGTTCACAGCCTTTGTTACAGTTTATTTTACCTCAACCAAGCATAACTTTAATTAGATCAGCTAAATAAACTGGAGACATTTTACTGTTCGGACAGCACTTTCTTTCCCCATTTCTTTGTTAATCTGTTTTATTTTACGTTTACATATGTCCAAGCAGCTTATTTTTGGTTTTCTATACGTTTGGTCATTTTAAATAGCCCGTCTACCAAATCAGAGGAGTATGCATCTTGCAGATATGCTCGGTGAGATGTGAGGGGAACAGGGCTGACCCATGTGGACCCTCAGCTGGTCTGTGTACCTTGGGCCTGCAGCAAAAAGGCAGCTCAGCACTGATGAGAATCCCTATAATTGGCCCAAACCTGTACACATGGCCTTAAGCTCCTTCACTCCAAACCGCCAGTGAGATGGTGGTGGATAAAGATGGAGAAAGTCAAACTGAACAAAAGAGAGCAGAACTGACTGGATGTGATCCTTGAAGGTGTTGATGGCAAGGTCTTGAAATAATGATAATTTAATACGGAATCAGTCAGACTTTGTAAACTCTCCCAAGAGAATAATCATAAATTCTCTGCTTCTTCTTAAATTTCCTTTCTTTTATTAACTTGTCAAGTCCTTCTTTCTTTATTTTTATTCTTATTGGGTGCATTTTGGCAGTTCCAACACTGCATTTCCACCGCCGGTCCCTGTGTGTGTCTGTGTATGGTGCACCACTGCACGTGGGCCTGCTATCTCCCAGCCACACTTCTGGGGCTGGCAGTGGGACAGAACGTCCTGAGGGCCCAAACTTTCCCGTGCTCCCCAACTCCTCCCTCCTCTCTCTGTCTCCCTGTCTGTTAGTTGTCCAAGAATATGTCAGTCAGGTCCTGGACAATCTGCATGCTGCCCTTCTGCCTTTTTCTCTTCTCCTCACCTTCTCTTTGCATCTTTCTGTCCCCCTTTTTTTCCTTTCTCTCCAGTCTATCTGCCCCTATCCCATTTTTGGCCTTTGGCAGCCACTGTAATCCCGCTGCATGAAGTGGTGTCTGTTCATAGCTCAGTACAGTATGTGTGGCGACGCCCTCTGGACATGTTGGCCCTTTTTCTGACAGCTTGATTTGGACTCAGTGCTGCAGAGAGTAGCAGGCTAGCATTAGGAACTGTAAATTTATAAATTGGGGCAGCATTAAGAGGATTTTTCTATTTATGTTGTTATTTTTGTCTTGCATTTCATGATTAACATCTTGTGGATTTATCTGTGTGGGTATTCAACCTACAGCTAAAGAAAATCAACACTTTCAAATATGGTATATATTTGGGTTTGAGATTAAAATGTATTTTTTTATCCAGATGTCAGTGCTTCGTATGCCTTTAATTAAGTTTGGATAGTCTCTAATTTGTCTCTTATTTTACCTATTATATTCTTAAAAGTAGTTTTTCACTGGGCTGTGACTGTTGGAGACTATACGACTAAAACTTGACTCAAATGTGGAAGAAAATATACAGATTTTCCATTGCAGTCTCATTAATGTCTGAGTGTTTGTGACCAAATTACCTGTGAGCCATGCAGATGTGCTTTGCATGACCAAGTTTTGTAAATGGTGGGAAACAAACCAGAAGAGCAATGTTTTCTTGATGCAAAAAATTAAAATAGCATTTTTTTTTCTCATAAACAGCACTTATTGTTAAGAAAAATCAAACACAGCACTTTAGCACAAATACCTCATGCCAACTGTCAAGCACAGTGGTGGAAGGATGTTGATCTGGGCTTCTTTTGAAGCTAGTGGATTTGGGCACCTTGCAGTCATTCAGTTCACCATAAATTCATCTGTAGTATTTTAAAGCTACAGTAAATGTAAAAACATTTGTTTATAAGCTAAAGCTTGGCCCAAACTCGGCCATGATGTGACAGGACAGTGTTCCCAAGCACAGCAGCAAATTTATGACAGAACGACTGGAAACAAAAGCATCAAAGTGGTGCAGCTGCCTTGAAAAAGTCCAGACGTTAACCCAGTTGAAACAATGTGGTGGGGTGGTGGTGGTGGTGGGG